>NC_135804.1:57539593-57839593 GCF_964213995.1 Mustelus asterias | reverse complement strand
GCTTGGAGCCCAAAGAAGTAGGGGAGATCCTAAATGAATACTTTGCGTCGGTATTCACAAAGGAGAGGGATGTGTTGACTGGGAGTGTCTCGGAGGGGAGTGTTGAACCATTGGAGAAAATCTCCATTACAAGGGAGGAAGTGTTAGGTTTGTTAGAGAATATAAAGACTGACAAATCCCCAGGGCCTGATGGAATCTATCCAAGGCTGTTCAGGGAGACGAGAGATGAAATCGCTGGGCCTCTGACGCAAATCTTTGTCTCGTCACTGGACACAGGTGAGGTCCCAGAGGATTGGAGGATAGCTAATGTGGTCCCGTTATTTAAGAAGGGTAGGAAGGATAACCCGGGTAATTATAGGCCGGTGAGCTTGACGTCTGTGGTGGGGAAGTTGTTGGAGAAGATTCTTAAAGATAGGATGTATGCGCATTTAGAAAGGAATAAACTCATTAAAGATAGTCAGCATGGTTTTGTGAGAGGGAGGTCATGCCTCACTAACCTGGTGGAGTTTTTTGAAGAAGTGACTACAATGGTTGACAAGGGAAGGGCCGTGGATGTCGTCTATATGGACTTTAGTAAAGCGTTTGACAAAGTCCCTCATGGTAGGCTGGTGAAAAAGGTTGGATCTCATGGGATAAAGGGGGAGGTGGCTAGATGGGTGGAGAACTGGCTTGGTCATAGAAGACAGAGGGTGGTAGTGGAAGGGTCTTTTTCCGGCTGGAGGCCTGTGACTAGTGGTGTTCCGCAGGGCTCTGTATTGGGACCTCTGCTGTTTGCGATTTATATAAACGATCTGGAAGAAGGTGTAACTGGGGTGATCAGTAAGTTTGCGGACGACACAAAATTGGCAGGACTTGCAGATAGTGAGGAGCATTGTCAGAGGCTACAGAAGGATATAGATAGGCTGGAAATTTGGGCAAAGAAATGGCAGATGGAGTTCAATCCTGATAAATGCGAAGTGATGCATTTTGGTAGAAATAATGTAGGGAGGAGCTATACGATAAATGGCAGAACCATAAAGGGTGTAGATACGCAGAGGGACCTGGGTGTGCAAGTCCACAGATCCTTGAAGGTGACATCACAGGTAGAGAAGGTGGTGAAGAAGGCATATGGCATGCTTGCCTTTATAGGACGGGGCATAGAGTATAAAAGTTGGGGTCTGATGTTGCCGATGTATAGAACGTTGGTTCGGCCGCATTTGGAATACTGCGTCCAGTTCTGGTCGCCACACGACCAGAAGGACGTGGAGGCTTTGGAGAGAGTACAGAGGAGGTTTACCAGGATGTTGCCTGGTATGGAGGGGCTTAGTTATGAGGAGAGACTGGGTAAACTGGGGTTGTTCTCCCTGGAAAGACGGAGGATGAGGGGAGACTTAATAGAGGTGTATAAAATTATGAAAGGCATAGAGAGGGTGAACGGTGGGAAGCTTTTCCCCAGGTCGGTGGTGAGGTTCACGAGGGGTCATAGGTTCAAGGTGAAGGGGGGGAGGTTTAACACAGATATCAGAAGGACATATTTTACACAGAGGGTGGTGGGGGCCTGGAATGCTCTGCCAGGTAAGGTGGTGGAGGCGGACACACTGGGAACGTTTACGACTTATCTAGATAGCCATATGAACGGAGTGGGAATGGAGGGATACAAAAGAATGGTCCAGTTTGGACCAGGGAGCGGCACGGGCTTGGAGGGCCGAAGGGCCTGTTCCTGTGCTGTATTGTTCTTTGATTGAGTTATAAGGAGAGGCTGAATAGGCTGGGACTTTTTTCTCTGGAGCGTAGGAGGCTGAGGGGTGATCTTATAGAGGTCTATAAAATAATGAGGGGCATAGATCAGCTTGATAGTCAATGTCTTTTCCCAAAGGTAGGGGAGTCTAAAACTAGAGGATATAGGTTTAAGGTGAGAGGGGAGAGATACAAAAGTGTCCAGAGGGGCAATTTGTTCACACAGAGGGTGATGAGTGTCTGGAACAAGCCGCCAGAAGTAGTGGTAGAGGCGGATACAATTTTATCTTTTAAAAAGCATTTAGATAGTTACATGGGTACAATGGGTATAGAGGGATATGGGCCAAATGCGGACAATTGGGATTTATTTTAAAAAAGGGCAGCATGGACAAGTTGGGCCGAAGGGTCTGTTTCCATGCTGTAAACCTCTATGATTATGAGCATAAGAGACTTAGGCGTGATCTTATCGAAGTCTATAAAATAATGAGGGGCATAGATCAGCTAGTCAACATCTTTTCCCGAAGGTAGGGGAGTCTAAAACTAGAGGGCATAGGTTTAAGGTGAGAGGGGAGAGATACAAAAGGGTCCAGAGGGACAATATTTTCCACACAGACTGGTGAGTGCCTGGAACAAGCTGCCAGAGACAGCAGTAGAGGCGGATACAATTTGTCTTTTAAAAAGCATTTAGACAGTAAAATGGGTATACAGGGATATGGGCCAAACACGGGCAATTGGGACTAGCTTAGTGGTTAAAAAAAGGGCAGCATGGACAAGTTGGGCCGAAGAGCCTGTTTCCATGCTGTAAACCTCTATGACTTTAGTAGTGTGACCTTAAAGTATGGCTGATACACTAAAGAGTTACCACCACAGCAGGTGGAAGAGAAAGATAGTTAGTCCCTTAATCATGCTCAGGCTGCACTGACTGACATCAATGAGCCTCTTGCACACTCATATGATGGTGACACACTCCACTTCCTTAGTGAACACTGCAATACGTTATGGAAAGGCAGCTCACCTCCCTCTTTGTCTGATTGACAGCATCCTGCAGCAAACATGGAAAATCACGGACATGATTTTTGAGGCAGTTATAATCACTGGTCAGCGTCTTTAGGGCGGGTTGGATGGAGAGCAGATTCATTCGAACGCCTGCAGGGAAAGAGGAGAGGTTCAATACAGTGGAAAGTCCCTCAGCTTCCTCCTCAGTCTTACATTGATGTACATCGTGCTGACCTCACATCGGTCCTTCACTGACTACCTCCCTAATGCGCCCCAACTCCAATCTGACCCTGCTCGTAATCCTGCACATTACACCCAATCTGACCCTGCTCGTAATCCTGCACATTACACCCAATCTGACCCTGCTCATAATCCTGCACATTACACCCAATCTGACCCTGCTCGTAATCCTGCACATTACACCCAATCTGACCCTGCTCATAATCCTACACATTACACCCAATCTGACCCTGCTTGTAATCCTGCACATTACACCCAATCTGACCCTGCTCATAATCCTGCACATTACACCCAATCTGACCCTGCTCATAATCCTGCACATTACACCCAATCTGACCCTGCTCATAATCCTGCACATTACACCCAATCTGACCCTGCTCGTAATCCTGCACATTCCATCCAGTCCTACAAGGATCTCCACACACAACAGATGAGCTAAGGTGCATCACTCATTATTATTCACATATTGTTCACAGACCCCACTAAATGTCTATTCCTTGTGCTGACTGTGCACTGCCTCTTCTGCATCACCTACCATTCAGATTCTCATGCACAGTTTTCATTTCAGTTCGGGCTTGCAGGAAGACCTCCTCAATGGCCTGGTTCTTCTCATCCTCCATTGCTTGAAATGCCTCAAGCATCTCCCCACGTGTCCGCTCAAGTTCTGCTTCATACATCATGACCTACAGTTTAAAGCAAATGTCATTGCTAGGGAGTAGGCCTAGAACCTTCCACACAATGCAGTGTGGAACAGTGTGCAGTATAGAAAGTACATCAAACAAGCAAGTAAATTCCAAGTTAATTCACACGGTATAATTGAGTTGGATTTCTCTACTTGAGAGGTTAACAAGATATCAAAGTAACTCGGCATGCTCTTGGCTATGGTTCAGGATTAGCCACATCAGTGCCTGAATTAACAAGAGATAGCCAGTTACTGGAATTTCATTAATGTTAGTGGAAGGGAAAAGAAAACATCCTGGACTTGCCTGAGCTTGAAGCTGGGCTGATGTCCGCCAGGAGTCCTGAAGCTGTTGTTCCTGCTCAGCCAGTACCCGTCTCTGGATAGCAATCTGCTCCTGAAGGTAATGATTCCTGGCCTGGGCTTCTTCCAAATCCTGCTTTGTCCTGGATGACTCAACTTCTATCTTTTTGGTAATATACTGCACAGTTTAAAAATAAGGTTAATGAATTATGTTCACCAAACCCAGACTCCCGAGGCCAAAACATTTACATCTCCCTATCCAGCTGATTAACACGGATATGGAACCCTGGAGCAGAGTACAGAGCATTGCCAAGCTTCGTGTAGGTGGGGAATTTTCAGCCACTATATTGAAATTGTGAAGATCTACAATTAGTACAAAGACTTCCTTATGTGGCAAGATGAAAATAATGGTAGCTGAAATTAATGGGACGGAGGTGGGGGGGGGGGGGGGGGGGGGCGGGAGAGGAGGAAGAAGATGGAAAGTAAGTATTTTCTGATGGAACACTTGCCTGGATATGTCACTAGTTCACATCTATATGCAACAGGTTAGAGTTTGCCCTGATCACACTCTGATCATATCAGCTTGTAGCAGCAAGAGGTTGTAGAAAGCTAGTGAGGTCTCCAAAGGGTTAAACTTAATTGATGAGGGGGCAGGATGCTGAGGCAGAGGCAAGTAAGTAATATTGTTTAATTGTTGTTGCTCTATCCAAAGAAAAAATAATTAACACCCAATAACCTTAGGGTTGGTTGTGAGGTAAAATGTTATTTGAAAGCCAGACACCTCCCAAGACTCATGTTTAGACAAAATCAGACATCATTCTCTACCTTCTCCCATTTCTCCTTATTGAAAGGCCTTTTGGCAGAAGTGAACACAGTTCACCAGTCAGCGAACATGCCTCCAGGATGTCTATACCCCGGAGTTTGCCACCACCCTTGTGGACACTGAGGCTTCTCTTATGTTCAAGGTTTTTCATCACATTGGTAGTGAAAAACCTTGAACATAAAAAAGATAAGCCTCAGTGTCCACAAAGGTGGTGGCGGAGGCATGTTCGCTCAGTGGTAAACTGCGTCCAGAATCAGAAGGTTATGGATTGAAGTCCCACTCTGCAGACTTGAACAGGCCGATGACACTGGAGTGCAGCACCAAGGGAGGGCTGCACTATCAGAGATACAGG
The DNA here is from genome assembly GCF_964213995.1 of Mustelus asterias. Classification (NCBI taxonomy): domain Eukaryota; kingdom Metazoa; phylum Chordata; class Chondrichthyes; order Carcharhiniformes; family Triakidae; genus Mustelus; species Mustelus asterias. Next base: position 57,834,484 of record NC_135804.1, on the reverse strand, counting down.
TGAGAAGTTACATCGAGGGCCTGTAAGCCAACTCAGGAGAATATAAGCGATCCCACAGCACTATTTTAGGGAGGAATAGTGGAATTTTCTTTGGTGTGCTATACAGTATTTATCCTTTCATCACTAAAACAGATTATCTAGTCGTTGCCGTATTATTGTTTGTTGATGTTTTTGAAGTGCAAATGCTTTGCATCCTACAACAGTGACTGCATTTTAATAGAACAAAATGCTACAAAGCTCTTTGTGATGCCTTGAGGTTGTAAAAGGCCCTTATTCAAATGCAAGTTCTTTCTATTTTAATCTCTCCCTATAAAATTTAGGCATAATCTTGGTTTTACAATCACTCACTCCTGACTTCAATTAAAATTTGCTCAATGCAGTATGCACAACAAAGACAATAATGTTATCAAAAGGCGCCCATAAACCAAACTCTCTCTCTGCCCAGTGCCAAACACTGAAATGCAAACACCACCGATAAGCTCATGGCTATAGATATTAAAAATGCCAGCCTTGCACACAAATAAGGGACTCTGGCCCTCACTCATTCCCCTGTAACACGGCCAAGACCCAGACTGAGGAAGGCCTTGCAGGGACTGTAAGAGCTCAGGTGGCAGTAAGAGAGGGCTGCTTGTTTAGTTCAGACTCCAGTTAAAAACACTGCCAAGTATCCTAGCCTCCAGTCCACAGGCTGTGTGTGTAAAACTTTCCCAAACCTGAGCGCTGAGTTTCCCAGTGTTCCTCTAACAAGTGTGGGTGCTGCTGTGGATCCGGTGCACGGAGTATTCACCCTAGGGTTGTGGTGCCAACAAATTCAGCCTTTTAAAAATGAGAGAGAGATACAGAGCCAAGTATGTAGCAGAAATCAGAGCCACCCAGGGATATAAAGTTCAGAGAGAGGCAAATACATGCACCACAAAATTTCCTGATCTTAACACACACATCTTCAATATGGCTTCAGCTAACATTTTGTGCAATTTAATACATTAAAGGCTAACAATATCCAAACCAACTTCCTCCACATTCATAATATAAAGTCTGATGCTCCAACCCAATGGCTCCACTTCCCTGTGGTGCTCGTTTTGGAAGCACAATTACGTTTACCTTAACTGATGGCGTGGGTTGCTTGGCCAGGGCTAGATGGCAGTCCCTAATTTGTTTATTCAGCCTCTCCTCTCTCTCAGTCTTGTCCTGAAGGACATCTTTGAGATGCTGCTGTAATTTGGCCAGGAGCTGTGTCTTCTCTCCCAGCTCCAGCTGCAGATCAGCTGTTTGCTCTCGCAACTGTGTGTTTTCCTGCAACAGGGATTAGAACACAGGATTTGTTAAAATTCTCAAAGTCAGTAGAAAAACCTGCCAACACGTCCCTCAGAAACTTTACACTTTCTTCCCCCTTCAGTTGCTATTGGAATTGTGGCACATTTCTATATTTTCTGAGTTTAGATATGTTTACAATGAATCTGCTGCTACCAACAGGTGCCAACAACCAGCCAAAAAGGGCAGGTGCGTCAACAGCAATAGATTGAAGCACAGTCATTTCATTGTTAACACCGAGTGTGGGGAAATGCCTGTCATATTTTAACTTGGGTGCGACTGCCAAGACTGGGATCAATGATCTCCTGTCTGCAGCCTCCACTGCACCTGATCCTCATCTCCGCTTTCACTGCATCTTTGGAATGCTCTAGCTCGGAGTCCTGTGGATGCTCAACGAGTCCATTCAAGACACAGATTGATTTGGGCAGTAAGGAACAGAGGGCAGGAAACTGGAGTTATTTCAGCCTTGATTATATTAAACAGTGGAGCAGGCTCAAGGGGCCTACTCCAGCCCCTATTTCATATATATTATGTGTGAGGTTCCACACTGATCCAGCTTTCCATTACCACCATGTCAGATATCTTTCCCCTTTGTTCCAAGAAAAATAGTCAACTTATCCATCCAGGCTCACCGATTCAATACTTGCAGGGATTGGCAAGCAAAACTCCACTCAAAAACACTTAGACCGATGGATCTGCTGCTAAGTTAATGCCAATTGCAGAGACCCTCTGTTTGATTGAGTCTATAGTGAGCTAGCTGATCAATTGGGTATCAGTGGAGATACTATGACTAGCCTTTACAACCAGACTTTGGTTGGATGAGAAATAAAAACTGCTAGCTCACCCATGTTTCTACTCATCAGCAACTCCTGCCAGTGAACGGGAGTGTACGCCTAGTAGATGACAGCAGAATCAGATTCCACCTTGCATCTCTAGACCCACACACGAGGAACATTAGCACCAATGAACTGTAGCCCAGTGAGAAATAAGCAATGGTGGAAGATGTGGGCAAAATATCCTTCCCTTCAGATTCCCCCTCCACTGGGCTTGTGAACAAAAGCTCTGCTGCAGATCTCACCTTGCATTCAGCAATCAGGTGCTTGGCAGAACTGAATGGTGATAGGGGCTCCAGATCAGCACATGGTCAGTTTTCAACATTCCTGCAGTGTGAACTAGTGTTTTTGAATGCAAGACACATGAGCTGGATTAGACTAGGCTAATCAAAGATCTACAGCATGAGGTAGCCATGGGATTTGTAGATTTGATTTATTCTGATAATTTGCATGGTTCACTCTGCAATTCTCCTTGATCTTAAACTTTGTACTTTCAACATCCCTAATCCTTTAACACAAATTCACTTATTGACCCAAAACTAACAATGATACTGTAGCTGTTCACAGCCTCTCCTGCTTGTTCCAAATAGTTCAGCAGAATATTAATTTCATTAAAAATTGAAAAATAACATAAAAGAACAAAGATTGCTCCGAACTCAACACCTGGACATTATACAAAGCTTATGGGAACACCACATTGGCACAGTGATTAGCACTGCATCCTCACAGCGTCAGGGACCCAGGTTCGATTCTGGCCTTGGGTGATTGTTTGTGTGGAGTTTGCACAATCTCCCCATGTCTGCGTGGGTTTCTTCCTGGTACTCCGGTTTCCTGCCAAAGGCCAAAGATGTGCAGGTAAGGTAGATTGGCCATGCTAAAATGCATGGGGTTACAGGGATAGAGCAGAAGGGAAGGCCTGTATGGGAAAGCCAGTGCAGACTAGATGGGCTCTCTCAGCACTGTAGGGATTTGATTGCTTGATTTAATAACAACAGTAGGAAACGATAAGCAAGACCTTTTTAATAAATATTTTGTTTTACAAATGTGAGCCTTAAATTTGAAAGAGTAATTGAATAGTGTAGGTTAGATGGGCTTGAGATTGGTTTCACTGGTCGGCGCAACATCGAGGACCGAAGGGCCTGTACTGCGCTGTAATGCTCTATGTTCTATGTATCAAGACTTGGTTAGACATGGGAGTACTGCACTGAGTCCTGTCATCATATTATAAAAAGGACAGAGGCTCTGGAGAGGGTGCAGAGAAGATTTACAAGGATGATACCAGAAATACATGGCATACAGATCAGAAAAGGAACAACAGGCCGGGTCTCTTCTTGACTAAGGGGTGACCTGATAGGGGGTCTTTAAAATTAAGAAAGGTTTTGAGAGTGTGAACGCAGAGAGTGTTTCCTCTTGTGGGGAACAGCATAACTAGAGATCATCAGATAATCATAAAGTAACCCATTAGGAAATTCCAAAGATGTGTAGGGTAAGTGGATTAGCCATGGTAAATGCATGGGGTTATGGTGATAGGGTGGAGGGGAGGGTATGGGTGGGATGCTCTTTTGGAGTTGGTACAGACTAGATAGGCTGGATGACCTCTTTCTGCACCGCAAGGATTCCAAGATTCAGAAGAAACTCATGTACCCAAAGAGTGGTTGCCTCAGTATAGATACATAATTTTCACTGTATACATGTGACAATAATAAATCAAATCAAAAATTTACAAGTTAGAGACAAACAAATGAGGGCAAAATGAACAGAAGGTCACGATTATAACTTTAGATGAGGAAAGACAGGAGGAGGTTTGTGTGCAGTTTAAACGCTAACATGGACTGGCTGGGCTGAATGGCCAGTTTCTGTGCTGTATATCCTATCCACTCTTCTCAAGGCAATACAGGAGGTGTCACCTACAACTTGAGGCGACTAGGGGATTTTCACAGTAACTTCATTACAGTGTGAATGTAAGCCGACTTGTGGCTAATAAATAAACTTTTAACTTAAATAAAAGAATCCAGAATATTTCTCCAGTAGATTTGTGAGATGTACTGTGCAAGAGAGCAGAGCGAGAGACTCTCTCCTCGCTATTCCCTTTGTAACTTTCCTAACAGTATTGGGGGGGAATACCTTCGCCACATGGGCTTGAGCAGCTGAAGGCAGATCCTTATTACCACAAGGGAAGCTACGATGGCGAATAAATGTCAGCTTTTATGTCACCAACAGCCACATCCTGAGAATGAATTTAACATAATTGCCTTCCTGTAGAGCATTCAACATACCCCAAGTGATCCAATTTACAAAGGGCCATATCTTTAGTGGACATATTGGGTACAGGGCATAGAGCCCTTTGTAAGTTGGATCACTTGGGATGAGATATGGCAGCACCCAGCTTGGTGCTCACCCTGTAACCTACAGGTCACCTGTGGCTCACTGATAGCATTGGTGTTTCTATCCCAGTATGACTCAGAGTGCTGCACTGTCAGAGGAGTTGTCTATCAAATAAGATTTTAAGTCAAGAATTCAGCTGCCCTCTGCGGTAAATGGAAAACATTCTGTGGCACTATTCAGTGGGGGCAGTGGAGGCGGGGGGGGTCTCTCCCCAGGGTCTCAGCCAAAGTTTATCCCTCACCCAAAATCACGCAAAAAAAAATCAATGTCGTTTTTAATCAGATCCTGGCCTTTTTGTACATCTGTGCTGTGTACAGATTGACTGTCTCACTTCCTACAACAGTGACAACATTTCAAAATAACTCTTGACTGTGAAGCAATTTTGGGCAAGCTGAGATCATGAATGGCACTACATAAATGCAAGGTCACTCTTACCTTGCTGTGCTCACAGCCGGTGCACCCAGTCAGAGAGATCCGGAGCTGTTGTAGCTGAAGCTGGCAGCCATTTAATTCCTGCTTCAGTCGATCATTCTCCAAGACTAGTATTTCTAAATGTTTCTCCAGGTCGGTTGTACCCTGCCATAGACAGACAGACAATCAGTCTCAATCACCCACGGGTAGGCAAGCTCCGGAACACAAGATGGTAACAAGTGTCTGCTCATGGTAACAATACAGGAGTCTCACCAGCTCAGAGCACAGCCTGTTCAGTTCCTGCGTCTGGTCAGACAGTTTCGCTTCCACCCCCTCGAGCTGTGGGCACAACACCAGGGGTTAGATGCACATACCCATCACAATATTTCACGTATTGCCTGTTACTTACAAGAGGCAACGAGATGGATAACATGGGTTCAGTGAGAACTACAGGCAGCTCTGTACTGAGGCCCTGAACAGAGTCACCTGACTTCTAGACAGCACTGCAAGGCACTGACGCACTCCAACCATGAGCAAAGTACAACTTGAAGACACTCCAAAGCCAATAGCCATCCCTTTCAGTTATGTGCAGAGGCACTGGCTGAAATCCTACATACTATCAACATAGCATGGCAATGAAGGGCAATTAAACTTCCTCACATTTGGCCAGGTCTGAATTCTCCACTCTGTGCTCTACTGCACTTCCCTCACCAGCTGCACACAGGGTCAGAATACCTGAGTTTGCAAAGTGCTGCCCAATGCCTGCCGTTGGGGCTCAGTCGTGCTCAGCTCCTCTGGTCGCCTCACTTTGTCTTCCTGCAGGCAGCTGATCATCTCGATGAATTTTTCAACGACGCCGAGTGATTTCCCACCCAACAGGAGAACGTTCCCACCTGGAAGCAGGAAGAGAAAAGGACCGTCAAGATTCCAGGCAATGGCGTAGACAAAGCAGAAAAGGCCAGAAATCGCGAACAGGTAAATCAGCACCTGAAGAAAGAACTGGTGTCGATGCTTTGGGTCTTAACCTTCTTAAGAACTAGAGAATACGGAAGTTGAACTGCTTGTGATGTTGGATCTTTAGAAGCCACAAGACTTGCCATGTAAAGAAGCTGGAACTACTATGGCAACCACCCCAGATCCTCCAGATGGAATCACCCCAATAATAGGGTAGTGGTCTGAACTACAATCTCCAAATAGAACTGCAATGAGAATCAGGGAACTCTGCAGTAGAAGATAAGACTGTGGAAAGTAACTAGGTTATAAACAGAAGTTTACCACACTACCAGATCACTAACCTAGTCTGCTCCTGGTTTTAATCCTGGAAAATAATTTGAGCTGAAAACTCCTTGGTTAGTTGATAATATCCCCTTACAGCTGGTGGGGGTACATAAGGATTTCCTTGCGAATACCCTTCAGAGCTCTTGCAATGGAACCACAACCCCTGTACCAAGTGGGTGATTTAAACATAAACCACAGCTTGTTGCTGCCAATACCATCTCAAAATCAAAGCAGAAACCGGAATCGACACCCAAAAGATATCTGCAAACCTGTGAAAGTGTTTCATGTTAAATGGCTGCACTTGCAGAACATTGTGCATTCAAACCCCCAAGGCTCTTTGATCGTCCACACCCTTTGCCTTGGTGCATATCCACCCATTCCATAAATCTCCTGTCAAAAGGCATTACTTCACATTTAATCGACATGAAACTGCATCTTCCACCCACCTTAACATCTTTTGCAACCCTTCGCACGATTTGTTAAATCACCTATTTCTGCATGCTCAGCAAATTGCAAAGACCTTCCCTAATCCAGATCATGGAGTAAACATTAATGGGCCCAGCCCTGGCTCACGGAATTCCAGCCTTCTCCAATCAAATAAATATACATTTAGCCAAATAAAAACAGAAAATACTCAGCAGATCTGGCAGAGCCTGTGAAGAAAGAAACACAGTTAATGTTTCAGGTCAATGGTATTTTGTTAGAACAGTTCCTATGTCCAGCCACCTCAGTATTTCATTTTTGGAGAACTGTTCACCCAAATTCTATATCTGGTTAGTTCACTACCTTTCTGCTCATGCTGCTAGATTGCCTTGGATTCTTTATTTTCTGAACAAGCCTTTGTGAGACACTGTGGAAGGAGATTTCTAACCAGCTAATAAGATTTATATGCAGAATGCAGTCTTTCAGAGATCAAGGAATTAGTAAAGAGTTAAATGATTATTGGGCAAGCTAACACAAACAGCTTACACATATGTGAATGCAGTAAATAAATCAAAACAAGTAATTGTGATTTTAAAACATATATGCTGATATTTTAAATGTATTTCAATGTATTGTACACTTTAGCCAAACAAAGTTACCAAAAGGCATGGCAGTAGAAGTCAGTAGTTTAAAGCTAAAGGTCTGGGAACAGGATAGTCAGCAAGTCCTATCAGGTGACATTCCTAAGAAGGGACTTATTTTGCAACATTATGAATAGATGTATTCATTGCCCAGACAGAGGATAGATATGAACCTGGACACAGGAACACATGTCTATTCAACTTGGCATTGAGCCGGTGGGAATGTCCATTTTAACCTTGCGGTAACGTCTGCTGTTACCAAGTGACAGGGAGTTAGGTAGTGCCAAAAAGGGAGACTACATCTGGAATCAGTTGGACAAATAAGATATCACCATGCTATTAAGTATCTTATGGTTGACTGAAGTACTTGACAGAGATTTGTATTGATGTATAATTGTTAAAGGGAATTAATTTTAAGTTAATGAAGGGTGGAATTATTGATTATAAAAAAGTATAATTGATCTGTATTTGACTCTAATTCAATTATTTCGGAGAGATTCTGTCGCTCTGTCCTTAGAGCTATTTAACTCTTCATGAGACTCCGGTCGGCTGTACGTTTGTATTGTATTGCATTGTCTTGTGTTTTTATGTTTTATGTTAAATAAATTTGTTACATCTTTTGCACAGAGATATTTGCCTTGCGAGGTTTGAATTGTCTTAGTTTAAGACACAATTTCCCCACAACAGACGCCTTAGTGTCTGAAAATCCACATAACTGATGCCTAATGTATTCACTTCATCTGTCCAAATTATTCACCTCTTCAAACAATACTCAAATTTGTCAAATACAATTTGCTTTAACAAATCCACAAAAGTGGCCTTTGATTAAGCCAAACATTGCTTAATGCTCAAGTTCATCTCAAACTGTGGATTCTAACAGTTGACATTTGATGAACTTGTCTCTAGTTACCCAATTTACCCATAACACTCTTGTTTAAGGGAGGTAACTTGGGTTAATCTCCAGTCACTACACAATTTCCACATTTCAGGAGAATTTTTAAAGATTGTGCTCCATGCCTCTCTGATGTCCTCTGACATCTTTCAACTGTCTAATGTGCCACTATCAGGATTTAGTAACTTTTCCATAAGGCATAGGAGCAGAAGTAGGCCACTCGGCCCATTGAGTCTGCTCTGCCATTCAATGAGATCATCACTGATTTGACGTGATGATAATCCTCGACTCCACTTTCCTGTCTTATCCCCATAACCCTCGATTCTCTTACTGATTAAAAATTGATCTATCTCCGCCTTGAACATACTCTACTGGTTCCCCTATATCTAGCCTGCTCATTACCATCTCAAAGAATTCTAATAAATTTGTCAGGAATGATTTCCCCTTCATGAAGTAATGCGGACTCTGCTGGATTAGATTACGTATTCCTAAATGCTCTGCTAATACATCCTTTATAATGGACTCTAACATTTTTCCATGACACGTGTTAAGCTATCTGGCCTATAGTTACCTGTTTTTGTCTCCCTGGCCTCTTGAATAAGCACTAAGAAGTCTCACAACACCAGGTTAAAGCCCAACAGGTTTATTTGGTAGCAAAAGCTTTCGGAGTGCCATTCCTTCTTCAGGTGAGTGAGGAACTGTGTTCACAAACGGCATATATAGACACAAACTCAATTTATAAGATAATGGTTGGAATGCGAGTCTTTACAGGTAATCAAGTCTTAAAGGTACAAACAATGTGAGTGGAGAGAGGGTTAAGCACAGGTTAAAGAGGTGTGCATCGTCTCCAGCCAGGATAATGAGTGAGATTTTACAAGCCCAGGCAAGCTGTGGGGGTTAGAGATAGTGTGACATGAACCCAAGATGACGGTTGAGGCCGTCCTCATGTGTGCGAAACTTGGCTATCAGCTTCTGCTCAGCAATTCTGCGCTGTCGTGTGTCGTGAAGGCCGCCTTGGAGAACGCTTACCCGAAGATCGGAGGCTGAATGCCCGTGACTGCTGAAATGTTCCCCGAACCATCTCCACCTCTTGAATAAGGCTAGTGGCATTGGCAGTTTTGCAATCCTCTGGGACTTTTCCAAAATTTAAGGAATTTTTGAAAGATTACTACAAGTGTATTTACTATTTCTAGCAACTTCCTTCAATATCCTAGGATGTAACCCATCAGGCCCAGGAAACGCATCTGCCTTTAACCCTATTAGTTTCCCGAGTACTTTGCCTCGAGTAATAGTTATTGTATTTATTTCCTCCCCGTCCCACTTTTGCCACTGGATTGCTTAGTATTTTTGGAATGTAATTAGTGTCTTCCACTGTGAAGACTGATGTAAAGTATTCACTTAATTCTTCTGCCATTTCCTGGTTTCGCATTATTATTTCCCCAGTATCTCTAGGGGGCCTATGTTCATTTTGGCCTCTCTTTTTATATATTTAAAGAAGCTCTTACTGTCTGTTTTTATATTTCTTGCTTCCATCTTACATTTCACATTTTTTCCAATATGAAAGCACCAAGTTCATTTTTACAGTTCACATAGTCCCCACTTCCATCATCATTTGCAAAAAAAATCAACGTACAATATTTAATATCTCTGTTACTGCTATTATTTCATCTCGATTCCAACTCCCATTGCTAATTATTCTTTATTGTTTACTTGTTAATATTTGGATTTAGAATCTTTACTATTTGCTTTTATATTAGCTAATTTAAAACTTCCACATTCCCTTTTCATCTTCCATGTTCCCACCATTATTAGTTTCTTTATGTTAGTAATCCCAATTTGAACCTATTCTTCCCCGTTAAATTTCAGTTCAGTTTTCATCTGTTTATTCATACCTTGATCTATCTATACTTTGATGCACCTTCCTTTTGATTCATAATATATTAATCTTGTATTCTGTCCCCCTCATATTTCGACATTTCACACTGCTGGTTCCTCGACTAGTTTTCTAATCAGGTAATTTGTGCCAGGTACCTTCTTATCCCATTCTGTGGTACCCATTTTCAGTCCAAGACCTCCATCTTTGATTTTTCCTATTCTGATATTGAAATCACCAAATTTTAATTGCTATTTCACAATTGTTCTCTGACTCCCAGTTATTTGCCCCATGTCAAACAATCAATGTTTCTTTTTGTTGGTGTAGAACCAATGATTTAGGAAGCAATTTTGGATTTATCCCAGGAAAGGTTCCCTACTTTCACTGCACACATGACCTTTATTCCAACCTATTTTGACCATAATTTAAATTATTGCCCTATTACTCCAACATCTTTCTTTGGCTGGTCTTTTTCTTCCTAAAGCCCAGCATTTCTCATTTTCACCTGCACTACACTGATTGTCAAGTCAGAAGATGCAGGGATGCCATTGTCAATCACAGTTATTACTGGCACAGCTCTCAAGCACCTTGAGCAGTGCTTCTTTCTCAGGCACTAAACCCTGCAGGAGCCCTTGAAGCTCCCTTTATGATCCGTCACTGAAACTGCATCTGCTCTTCCTGAAATACCTTTCTCTGGCAGACCCATACTTTGAACATTTCAGTAAAGTGCACTAGGAAACTGGGAATATAAACTCAGAGAAATGGAAAAGCAGAGGGTTTAAATATTCTTCTGGATCTTGCAATGACCTAACTTACTAACCTTTGAATATTGGCCATTACTGATGTGGGGTTGGATTTAACAGCATAGAAGCAATAACAGGCCATTCAGTCCCTCAAGCAGTTAAGTGATTCAATAAATCACAGCCGATCACAGCTGATCTTAACACCAGCCCAGTCTCCATTCGTTTGATTACTTGGTTCAGCAAAAATCTATTGTTTGCAGATGAAAATTATTGAGTTTGTCTCTACTGCTTTTGGTGGGGCCTGCCAGTGGCATATCTAGTTCAATACTGCTATTTTCACAGCACCATCCTTCGTGTTTCCTAGCTTCTTCCCTGACTGGTCTGCCTCTGATTTTAACATCACATCCCTTTGTCTGGGACTCTTCACACCAGCAGGAAAAAACGTCCTCTCCATTTATCCTATCATTTCCTTTCAAAAATCATTAAAACGTCAAACTGCCCTTAACCATTTTACATTCCTGAGATTCCATGTCTAGTTTATGTAACCTCACCATCAAACCCTCAGAGCCCTGGCAACATTTTAGTGAATCTATGCTTCATTCCTTCCCAGACCAATATATCCTTTCTAATGTGCAGTCCCTAGAGCTATACACAGAACTCACGTATGGTCCAACCAATGATTTGTATTTATAAAGACTAACATTCCATTAGACTATTTTGATTATTTTATAAACCTTTTATTCATACTGAGACAGGCACTTCCTGGATAAGATTGGAGGCAAGCAGAAACTTGAGACTCCGTTTTGATCCCAACACAAAATGAATACAGAATGATGGAATGCAGGTTCAGACCCGACACCCCCACACCACTGATGGCAAAATTTCCCAAGAAGTGAATGAAAACCCAAAGGGATCGTTGCCGAGTCATTCTTTCCAACTGTTTCAGAATGACCCTGGCAGTAACCTAGTAATCAGGTAATCAATCATTCCTTTCTGATCTTAAGCAGGTATCTTAAATTGTACCAAGTCCCATTCCCCCACTGACTAATACTGGCCCAAAAGCTTCTCTTCCACCTTCTTCCGTCAGGAAAAAGCTACAAAAGTCGGAGGACACGTACCAACTGACTCAAGAACAGCTTCTTTCCTGCTGCCATCAGACTTTTGAATGGACCTACCTTGCATTAAGTTGATCTTTCTCTACACTCTAACTATGACTGTAATACTACATTCTACACACTCTTGTTTCCTTCTCTATCAACGGTATGCTTTGTCTATATAGCGCAAGAAATAATACTTTACACTCTATACTAATATGTGCGACAATTATATCAAATCAATCTTTTACCTTGGTCTTTATAGTTCTCATCCTCACATTCAAATCCATGCAGGGTCTCAACTTCCCAACTCTAAGCTCTCCCAGCCCTACAACTCTACATGAACTTAATGCACTTCCCAGTTAGGCCAATCATTTCTCCCCATTCAACTATGCTTTCTGCTCTGGAGTTCCCCAAACCCACCCTTCTGTACCTCTCTTGCTTTCTTTAAATGCTCCGTAAAGCTTACCTTTTGATTAAGTTTTGGTCCACCTGTCCAAACTCAGGTACAGTGTCTCAAAACCAGCAACCTCAGGACAAAGGACGTGCTGGATTTCAGATCTTGCCGGATTGCAGGCCATGGGCTGTTCAGGTCAGGTTGGGTGGGGTCAAGGTTGGCTTGGAGTGCAAGAACAGACTGGCTCACAACCAGCGAACTTGATAGGTGCCACACTGTGCCAATGAACCACCTAACCAACTTGTCCAGTAAGTTATGTTGTTTATTTTACTGAATTAAAATTGTTGCATGGTGCATTTTGATAACGCCCGGCTTTCGGACGCCAGATTTTGGTCAGCTGGGTTTGAGACACTTTTTTTACCTGTCAAACTTGTCTGATAATGCTCCTGTGAAGCATCTTGGGAAATTTTACTAAGTTAAATACATTGTGTAATTATGCAGTGTATGTGATTTTTCATGTTGACAGATTGAGGACAACTAATGGAGGAAGCATTAACTACATCCCAACAAAAAAACTGATACAAATCATAGAAATCATAGAAACCCTACAGTACAGAAAGAGGCCATTCGGCCCATCGAGTCTGCACCGACCACAACCCCACCCAGGCCCTACCCCCATATCCCTACATATTTTACCCACTAATCCCTCTAATCTACACATCCCAGGACACTAAGGGGAAATTTTAGTATGGCCAATCAACCTAACCCGCACATCTGTGGACAGGATGGATAGGATTTGTTCAGTGATCCTGGAATGGGACAGTTATAGTCACCCTCCCTCAACATTTCTATTTTGTTTTGACCCGAGTTGCACTGGCAGACGACACTCTGTTTTTAAACCTTCCGAATGTATCTAAATTTTCCTCTTCTACACAGAATCGGGGCAGCAAACCCCACTAGAATACAAGCGCCAATGAACATTACATCATAGGAAGTAGCCATCAGATCTGTGCTGGGGCTCTCCTTTACTTCAGCCAAGTATCATGTGAGCATTTCGGAAAGTTATTTAACAATAAGAGCAGAGTGTGTTATATCACAACCAGGTCTAGTCTCACCCAGACCCTTTCCATACATATTTGTTTCCCATTACAGATCATTGGGGTGGAAAAAGGGGAGAGAGGGCACCCATTGTGTGTGTGTGTGTGTGTGCGTGTGTGCGGATGGGGGGGTGGGGGGCATGAAATTGAAATTTGTGTTTTTCTTTTCTGCTTTTTATGCAAGTAGCATATTACATTTTTTAGGGCTTTTTTAAAAAAAGGGTGATATGGTGGCACTGTGGTTAACACAGTTGCCTCACAGCGCCAGGGACCCGGGTTCAATTCCGGCCTCGGGTGACTGTCTGTCTACAGTTTGCACATTCTCCCCACGTGAGTTTCCTCTGGGTGCTCTGGTTTCCTTCCACAGTCCAGAGGTGTGCAGGTTAGGTGGGTTGGCCATGGTAAATTGTCCCTTAATGTCAGAGGGATTAGCAGGGTAAGTACATGGGGTTACGGGGATAGGGCCTCGGTGGAATTGTCATCGGTGCAGGCTCAATGGGCCAAATGGTTAAAATATACCTATGATTGAAATACATTTTGTAAAGAAAATAAAGAAATATTACCATACATAGAAAATAGGTGCAGGAGTAGGCCATTCGGCCCTTTGAGCCTGCACCACCATTCAATATGATTCATGGCTGATCATGCACTTTCAGTATCCCACACCCGCTTTCTCTCCATACCCCTTGATCCCTTTCGCCACAAGGGCCACGTCCAGCTTCCTCTTGAACATATCTAACAAACTGGCCCCAACATCTTTCTGTGGTAGAGAATTCCACAGGTTCACAACATTGAGTGAAGAAATTCTTCCTCATCTCAGTCCTGAATGGCTTACCCATTATTCTTTAGATTGTGACCCCCAGTTCTGGACTACCCCAACATCGGGAACATTCTTCCCGTATCCAGCTTGTCCAGTCCCATTAGGATTTTATGTTTCTATGAGATCCTCTCTCATTCTTTTAAGTTCCAATGAGTACAAGCCCATTCAATCCAGTCTTTCACCATATGTCAGTCCTACCATTCCGGGAATCAGGCTGGTGAACCTTCGCAGGACTCCCTCAATAGTAAGAATGTCCTTCCTCAGACTAGGAGACCAAAACTGCACACAATACTCAGGGTGTGGTCTCACCTAACTGCAGCAAGTAAAACTGTAATTTTTCTGATGTTGACTGCCCCCACCCCCCTCCCCTCTCCAGACATATCAAAGACTTGGATTTATTGAAATGAAATGGGAAGGTGATAGATTTGCAGGAGCAAGGTGACGAGACCTGGGATTGCCATTGATACTGGATAACAATGAAGTAAATTTCTCAATGACTAATCATGGAGACCACCATCCTTGCTTGAGAATCCCTCATCACATATTGTTTCAAATTCACTACCCAGGTCCCTGGAGAAACAACATTCAGAGAATGCTTCAGACAAACCATGAAACCACAATACCACAAGCACACACACAGACACACACACCCAAAAAGAGCTGACAAGACATTCAATAACATGAAGCAATAAGGAGGATTAATCAAAACAAGGTTTCTTTCTACAGACCACATGACAAGTTGCACAGTCACACAATTTGCTGCAATCTTAATCCTGCCTCAAATCAGCACTGCAGTTACAACAAACTGAGACACACTCAAATTTGTTCCCATATTTCACAATATATTAAATATGTAAAACATTAGCAGGACATTGCAAAGCACTTCAGTCTCAGCTGCAGTAGACATGGTGCATCAGACGCAGACACTAAGAAGACAGCAGCCTATGTCTGCACCACAAACTATTCCAGCTTGCTCAATGAACCAAAAGCATACTCCATTTGTACAGCCCAGAGTTTAGATCCAAAACCACACCCAACCCGGATATACCAAGTCCCATTCAAATTTCCTGCCATGGTTAGAACCTGTACATAGAATCAGGGCCTTGAACTCTCAACATATATTCCCTTCATTATGAAATTTAAAGTTTCAATTCATTTAACCATCAGGTAGAACATGTTTAACATCATGTTTAAAATCGTGCAATTGGGGAAGCTTTCCAATTTTTAATGCACCTCTACATAAGCCATAAAAAGACATGAGAAGAAACAGATAGAGGACCCGTGAGGGTCAACCCTAAAAACAATAAATTGTAATAAAACATTACTTTCTGCTACACCTGAATATATGATTGTAATTGGAAGAGATCCAATGAACAAGCCTAGTAAACCTCTTTAAGAAGTTCTGCAGCTGGGGGGGTCAGGGCCAGTTTTAGAGGTGACAATATATTTGGATGGAGAGGGATTAACAGACAATTGCACAAGATGGAGGACAAAACAGGCAGGGCTTGAGCCTCAGGACCGAGCCTGTCCCCCATAAGCCATCAGGCTAGGTCCTGAGCAGGCCCCATCAAAAGAAACTAAATAGAATTCCTGTATTGGGAATTGGTACCAGTATCAATAGAAAGAGGAAAGTCTGTCCCACAGTCATCCTCAATATTTTACCAACACCTTTTAATTTTCTTTTATCCCTATTCCCTCCTTCATTTTTGTTTTGATGTCTTTCTCACCACTATGAACTCGCATTTCTCTCTACACTCTCTCTCTTTCATGGTAGCTATAGCTTTTCTTTGTCCTCCACTTTGTTTTCCTTATATGCCCCTCTTTTTTTTCTGCATCAATTCTCTCAATATCCCTTCTTTCACATGTTTCCACTATTGTTTCAGCCTCCATCCTTTGGCTAATTTGGGGAAAGTGGGAGCTGTACTGCTGCGATGGTTTTCACCTGAACCATGCTGGAACTAATGTTCTGACCAATTGTATAATGAGGGTAGTAGAGGGAGCTTTAACAAAATAGGGGAGTGAGGGATCAAGCGAGGAGAGATGCAATAAATTAAAGGGAGGGGACAAGGCAAGAAAGCAAGGTAGCAATAATGGTGATAATAATCAGAACAATCCTAGCTTATTCAACCCCTCCTCATAGCCAACAGATATTTTACATTTTTCTTCACTACAGAAAACACAAATAGCATTCCAACAATAATAGTAAATCAAGAGATGGAAGTGGGGCAGGAACTTAAAACAACTACAATGACCAGAGAAGGGCTACTGAGAAAATTATTAGAACTGAAGGCAGCAGACAAGTCTCCAGGTCCTGACAGACCTTATCCTATGACCTTAAAATAAGTGACTGCTAAGATTGTAGATGCATTGGTTTTAATTTTCCAAAACTCCCTAGTTTCTGGAAAAGCCCAAACAGATTGGAAAATAGTGACCGTAATTCCTCTTTCAAGAAAGGAGGGGGGCAAAGCAGGAAATTATAGGCCAGTTAGCCCAATGCCTGTCAGAGGGAAAGGCTAGAGTCTGTCATTAAGGAGGTTACAGTTTAATGCAATCAGGAGAGTCAACATGTTTTTGTGAAAGGGAAATCATGTTTGACTAATCTATTAAGAGTTCTTTGAGGAAGTATGAGGCAACATTGATAAAAGGGCACTTACTAGATGTGGTGTAATTGGATTACCAAAAGATTATTTAATAAGTTTCCACATCAAAGGCTACTACACAAGATAAGAGCTCAGTGTTGGGGGTAACGGATTGGTTAGCTAACAAAAAACAGTAGGGATAAATGGATCACTTTCAGGTCGGCAAGATGTAACTAATGGAATGGTACAGGTGCCCAAATATTTACAATCTATATTGATTACTTGGATGAAAGGACCAAATGCACGGTTGCTAGATTTGCCATTTTTCTTAAGGTTGGACCTGTATCAATTGCAGTTTGGAAGAATGGTTGGTGATCTTATTGAAACACAAGATCCTGAGGGGAGTTGACAGGGTGGATGCTGAGAGAATGTTTCCCTTGGGTCACTGTTTAAAAATAAGGGGTCACCCATTTAATTACCAATCATTATTTTGTAAATTGAGTTTGTGTCTTTATATGCCCTGTTTGTGAACAGAACTCCCACTCACCTGAAGGGGCAGCGCTCCGAAAGCTAGTGGCTTTTGCTACCAAATAAACCTGTTGGACTTTAACCTGGTGTTGTGACACTTCTTACTGTGTTCACCCATTTAAGACAGAGACGAGGAGAAATTGTGCGTCTCAGGGTGTCAGCCTGCAGAATTCTCTCCCAGAGGGCAGTGGAGGCTGGATCATTGAATATTTTTATCGAATGGCAGAGCAGGATAAAGGGGCCAAATGGCCTACCCCTATTTCGTATGTTCAGATGTATATAATTGTCTCTATCCCCTCCATTACTTTTGTTTACCTATCCTGATGCCTTTCACTTTTGTTTCTGCTTTTCTCTCACTGGTTCCATTCACTTCTGTTTTTCTACCTCGCCCTTCACTTATTTGTCCCTCTCCCTCCTCCATTCACTTGTTTGTACATGTGCTTTTTTACATTTGCACCATTGCTCTTGCATTGTTTTACCTACCCCTTTCCCCCACCTTCACTTCTTCTCCGGCCCACTTTAGCTCAACTCCCTCTTTAGTCTCACCTTCATGCCTATTTTCACTTTCCCTATCTACTTAATTTTTGTTCATCTCCCTGCTTGTTCCACCGTTTTGCTCTCGCTTTCTTTGTCCAGATTCCCAGTTTCAGAAAAAAATGACACGGAGATGATTTGAAAGTAGCTTCTTCAACCAGTCTATTCAAAGGATCAGATCTGGACATAAACAGCAACAAATTGACTAAAAAGAACAAGCAAACATTTCAGATGTTTTTCAATGGGGTTACAGATAGAACAGACACAGCCAGACAATAAAATCACAGGCATTTCTACCAGAGAATCTAAGAAGTCCACCAAAACCACACAGGTCAGAGTTTGTTGCTTTGATTGCAGATTCCTATCCAAATGGTCCAGAAATAGTATTGGAATCATCCTCCCCCAATGGTACCCAAGGAGTGAAGGGGCGAGGGGGCAATGGTTATGACACTGCGTTGTTGAAGGGGGAAGGGGGTGTAATTTGACTGTTGGGAGGCAGACAAAGGACAAACGAACTTTGCTTTTTATCCCGTTTCCAGCAGGAAGACAGAACAAACACATTTAGGCTTAAAATGGGTCTGGTTTATTGCGAGGGCACATGGAGCCTGGGCCTTGTAATGGCACCCAGTGCCATCAAAGCATCCGGAACCTTCTGTAGACCAATGGTACTCATCAAGCATTAATTGCCAACTTTAGACTGAGTGCAAAGTCATCTCTGTGCTCAAGTCTAAATTGGTTCACGAGAAAACTGTTGAATCAGAGACAGGGGGAGCCAGCATGTTACATAGAACCATTGCAGGAGATTGACACACTAACAGCCAAAGGTTAACACAAGGTGGCTTTATAGAAAACATACTGTGTATGTAGTTTCCAAACTGAAGGTAAGAATTAGTGCCAGAATACCTGGCCTTCATCAGATTCCAGCACACTGGTATGGTGGTGAAATGGGGCTGATTTCAATAGCCGAAGAGGTCAATACGACATTTGAACCAGCCACTGTATGATGGAATGCACCGATGGAACATCACAGAGCCCCTTGCATGACAGGTATCTTGTGGCACAGAGCAGACACCAGCGAAGATGGAACCCGTTTCTCACAATCTACCTCTGGAACCTCAGCTTAGAGGCAATCAATCAACGAATTCCTCAAACTTTTTCACACTTTACCAATCAGTGGCCTGGTTACCATGATACTAAGCTGCACGCAAGAGCCTTGTACATACCCACCAGAAAATGAACACAAGCAAAACTTTCAACAATGTCTCACATAGCGGACTACTATGTAAAATTAAAGCACATGGAATTGCAGGTAATATCTTGAGATGGATAGAAAACTGGTTAGCAGATAGGAAACAAAAAGTTGGCATAAATGGGTCTTTTTCTGATTGGCAGTCAGTAACTAAGGGGTCCCGTAGGAGCTCAACTGTTCACATTATGTATTAATGATATGGAAGAGGGAACTAAATGTGTTATCTCCAAGTTTGCGGACGTTACAAAGTTGGGTGGGAGGGTGAGCTGTGAGGAGGATGCAGAAATACTTCAGCGTGATTTGGACAGGCTGCGTATTTGGATATATGCATGGCAGATGCATTATAATGTGGATAAATGTGAGGTTAGCCACTTCAGTAGCAGTAATAGGAAGACAGATTATTATTTGAATAGGTGTAAATTGAGAGATGTGGCTACTCAGTGAGACCTTGGTGTCCTCGTGCGTCAGTCGCTGAAAGTAAGTGCGCAGGTACCGCAGGCAGTAAAGGCGGCAAATGCCTTCATAGCAAAGAATTTGCAATTGTATAGGGTATTGGTAAAGCCACACCCGAAGTAGTGCAAATAGTTTTGGTGTCCTTATCTGAGGGAGTACAGCAAAGGTTTACCAAGCTGATTTTTGGGATGGCAGGTCTGTCACATGAGGAGAGACTAAGTCAGTTAGGATTATATTCATTGGAGTTTAGAAGAATGAGGGGGGATCTCATGGAAACTTATAAAATTCTAACAGAGTTAGACAGGATAGATTCAGAAAGAACGTTCCCAATGGTGGGGGAGTCCAGAACTAGGGGTCATAGTTTGAGGATAAGGGGTAAATCTTTTACAACTGAGGCAAGGAGAAATTTCTTCACCGAGAGGGTGGTGAATGTGTGGAATTCACTACCACAGAAAGTAGTTGAAGCCAAAATGTTGTCTGATTTCAAGAAGAAATTAGATATAGCTCTTGGGGCTAATATTACCCATTACCTAAATGGAAAGTAGATTCAAAATGCATCCAGGCAGAGGGATCTGGGCATCTATGGTCATGAATCGCAGATGTATGTAATAAAAAAGGCAAATGAGATGTTGGCATTTATTGCAAAAGGACTGGAGTATAAAAGTAGAGAAGTGTTTTTGCAATAATATAGGGTGTTGGTGAGACCACATCTGGAATAGGTGTCCAGTTTTGGTCCCCTTATTTGAGGAACGGTATGGTGGCATTGGAGACAGTTCACAGGAGGTTCACCAGATTGATTCCGGGGATGAAAGGGTTGACGTACGAGGAGATATTAAACAGTTTGGGCTTGTACTCATTGGAGTTTAGAAGGACGAGGGGGGATCTGGGCAATCTAGAACAAGAGGTCACAGTTATAGTTTGCGAGGCAGTGGATTTAAAACTGAGATGAGGAGGAACTATTTCTCGCAGAGGGTGGTGAATTTGTGGAACTCGCTGCCTTATAGCATGGTGAAACATGAATTGTTCAATGGTTTCAAGAGGGAGATAGACATATTTCTATTAAAGAAAGGGAAAGAGGGATGTGGGGCACAGGTGGGGAGGTGGATTTGAGACCAGGGAGAGATCAGCCATGATCTGATCGAATGGTGGAGCAGGCTTGAAGGGCTGAATTTGCCTCCTTCTGCTCCTAATTCCAATGCTCCCTATGTTCCTAAACGGATCAAGAGATATGGCAGGGGAGGTTCAGGATATTGAATTTGATGATCAACCATGATCAAAATGAATGGCGGAGCAGGCTCGAAGGGCCGATTGGCCTACTCCTGCTTCTAGTTTTTATGTTTCTATGTAAAATACTTCAGGCAAAGGCAAACAGGTTGGGGGACAGGGAGTGCAAAAGTTCATTTTTGCTAAAACCCTCGACTAAACACAGATCTTTGCGGCTGCCAGTCACTGCCAACACTAGCCAGTGTGCACCCACTCCATCTCCTGTTCCTGATGGACAACAGGTCTATGAGTAACAACCACCCAGCCCTCCAACCATTGTGCTCCAATTTTTGAGGCAGCAGAATTCATGGGTTCTTTGTGTCACTCTGTTCACCTTCACAATGTGGAGTGGAGTTGATCACCTTGGCAACGGGAGTCCTTTCTATCCAGTTTACCCACTTTGGTTCAGAAGGAGTAGAGAGGAGACCCTTGTGTTTATCAACTTCTTTCATTCACAGGTCTTCATAACTCTCTGGGGCCCGGACTCTCAGTTCAACTGAAGCTCTGGTCCTTGTACATTGATGAAGTACAATAATTGCCAAAGTCCTCGTGCTGAGCAACCAGCTGAGCCAATCTGTGGGATAACTACATGAGTTACCTCCAACTGTGTTAAGTTTTTCTGTAGATAGATCACAACTGGAACTATCTCCCCCGAGCCCAGTCAAACCCACAAGCTCCTTGCCCTATTCTAAGACCAGGGTTCTTCAGTCCAGCATAATGAGGTTTGACATTAGACATCAACTGAACTGTGGGTAAATACGGGCACTCTCCTTCCACAGTTTTACCCCATCACTGGCTCTACTCACCTCTTCACTTCCTCACAAGGAAAAACCTTGCATGGGTATTCACTGATCCCTAAATGTCATCAATTCAATCCAGGCTTACTGTTGCCTTCCCTAACTCCACACTCCACCTGAATCAGACCCCTCCCCTGGCAGGTGGGAGTAGTACATGCTCAGGTAGGTTTGAGCTTCTGCAAAGGGAATATTCATGTTTATGACCTGAGAGTTTAAGGAAAAACACACAGGAAGAAAGGAGAAAGATAGATAAGGGGACATATTATAGGATTAAGATTAGTCACACACATGTACCCTTCCTAAATCACAGAAAGCCAAGAGGAGCCTGATGCCTGCCACCACACTTTAATCCCACATTCTGTGGCTCTGGAAAACTGCCTGGCACAGCGCAAGGGCCAGAATCATTCTCACCAACACAAATGAAGGAGATTTGGTTTTCCCAAACTCAAACAGATCAGATAATAAACCAACTCCACCTGCAGCTGGAGTTATGCCAGGTAATCCGATGCCCCTTCCAGTCTCTCCATGTGATTCAATTGCCCAAGTAACCAGATGGCTCCGGACCCTCTCCTAGAATGATACAAAATGGGGCCATTTGGTGATCATGCATCTGGCTGTGGAATTTTTGCATTCCAGATCACAACAAATTGTTGCACAACATAAATAGTTTGAATGTTGCCTCCGGCTTCTTTGTCTACCATTTTTCAAATCTTCCGGTAACCAATCTTTCTCTGACTAGAAACACTACTCCTTTCTCCACCATAACCAATCATGATTTTGAACACCTTTATTAAATCGCAACTTTAACCTTCTTTGATCTAAGGAGAACAATCTTTGTTTCTCCACATAACTATTCCATTGAACCTCTTCTGTGTCCTCTCCAAAGCCCATGTCCAGAATTGGACAAGATACTCCAGTCCGAGGTCCAAGAGTGCTTTATAAAAGGTCTTGTTTTTAACTAAATGCTTCTATAAATAAAGCCAAAGGGCTCATATGTTTTTTTCAAAGCAGCCTTCTCAACTGGCACTGCCAATGATTTATGCACCTGTACCCTGCACATCCTTTAAGATTGTACCATACTGTTTATATTGCCCCTCAATTCCTTACCAAAATGTACCATTTCACACTTGTCTGCATTCAACTTTTATCTACTTAAGTGTTTGTCCATTTTATCTATGTCCTCCTGATTGTTTACAATCAGGTATTCAAAATTTTGCGCTGCATCCCCGTTATTATAGATCAAAAGGAGCTTTAGTTCTACTACCTACCATAGGGAACATTACTATTTACTTCCCTCCAGTCCGAAACACAACAGTTCATCACTACTCTCTACTTTTTGTTAACCAATTTCATATTCACACTGTCAAAGTCACTGTAATTCAATGGACTTTAATTTTGCTAACAAGACAGTCAAACCTTTTTGTGAAAGTTCATATTCACAACTTCAACAACACTATCCTCATTAATCCTCTCCATTACTTCAACAAAGAACTCGTTAGTCAAACATGATTTGCCTTTAACAAATCCACAATGATTGTCATTTAGTCCATTATCCAATCACACAGACAACTTACTGTCTGCCCAAATTATTCAATAACCCAGACTGCCACTCTGAGGTGAGGCAGGTGGTAATGACATGTCTTACCCCAGTGCAACTCTTAATCTGGCCATCAACTTCTCCAGTACTGACGCAAAGCTGATCTTCCTGTTAACCACCCCCTCGGTATGCAGCACTACCTACAAGTTTAGTGCCCATTAAGTATTACATCTGATCGCATCCAACAAGGTTACGAGATTTAAAATGTTCAGCAATCCACTCAGTGACATAATTCACGTCAAGTGAATCATTGTGTTACTGGGATGAGACAGAGTAAGGAGCAGCCCCCCCACTACTCTTCCGGTTCAAGGAGTGCAAAAGGGATGGCAATTTTCCAAACCCAAGTTCAGACCATCGGAAAGAATGGCTGTGATTCTCCCCAAAAATTTCTAAGGACCCAACATGCAGGAAAACATGAGTAAATCCCACCAGTTTTTTTAGCATACTTACCAGAGCAAATCTCCGACACTGCAATAGAGAGTGCCTCAGCAGGATTCCCTCTGGAAAGTGGGAGGTGGGGCCTATTCCCGCCCGAGAGCCGGCAGCATAGTGCTGAGTCGGCCACTGTGCATGAGCCAATCTGTTAAAGTGGAGATCAGTGCATGCGCAGTGACCCCCATTGTAGCGCTCCGATCACTGGCCAGCCCCGTTGCCTTCACGACCCCCCCACCCCCTCCCATTACTGTCCTCCTGGACCTTCTGGGCATGCCCACATATCCATCCCCCTCCCCCCAGCCAGCCCTGATCTCCCTGAACCCCTCCCCCCAATCCTGAGGACCATCCCCTTGATGACCAGCCCCAACCCCCACCCCGATGGCCAGCCCTGGCCGTCCTCACTCCCTCCCTCACTGATCATTTTGCAGAGTGGCAGTGGATCCCCTCCCCCACCGATGGCCCCCCCAAGCCCTGCCCCCTTGGCACTGCCCAGTGCCTGGACAGTGCCAAGGTGCCAGGCTGACACTGCCCAAGGGACATCCCCTCTTACCCCCGACCTCCCACGGGGGCCTCAATGGTCCCAGTTCCCTCCAGTGAGGTCAGGATGCCTGTTCCTCGTTAGTAGGGAGCAGTCATTATCGCAGCTGAAAGGAACCACTCCCTGCAGCAGCCTGGGGGGGGGGGGGGGGAGAGAGACGCTAGAGTGCCCCGAGGATACCATGACAGTTCCATATAACAATCAGGTCTGCGCTGATTTCCGGCACGGAGTTGCTGATGCTGAAAAACGTACCTTGGGAGACGCGTGGAGGCCATGGTGCCCAGCGTGAATCCCACGAAACGGCCGCTGCTGATATCTCCCAACCCGCTACGCGACTCGAACAACGCAGCGGGCTGGGAGAATCACCCCCTAATTCTCCCATCCAGTGAGTCGCTGAGCAGGAGTTTTTTCCCCAATCCCTATATCAACCATCACTCTGGGCTCACATAACAGTGGCCCCAGCTAACCTCAGAGTGGGTTGGGAACTGGGGTTGAAAATTGGAACTAAATAAAGAGAGTTGGTAAATTCACAGCAGTGTTCAGTAAACAACTAATGTTCATTTTTTTGTGCCTGCAGAACAAGAACCACAAACTTCAGATTTTGTGGCAACGTAAAATAATGTTTGCCCCAAGACTGAAAGCTTAACCTCAAAGCACATTTCTATTCTTATGTACCTTTTACTCACTTTCTAATCCATGTTTCAATTCACTCCAGACTCTTAAATTCAGGGCAACCCAATGGACTATTATGCTTCTCAGCCGAGTGGAGCGCAGAGTTCCTACCTTATCTCAGCTCCTATCTGAAGTTGCTAAAGAAATCCAAATAAAGCAGTTAACGCACAAGACACAAGACGTGTGCGCCAGACTCTGATTGACTAACTGAGCATGAACTCTCACTCACTGAGTTCACTTGGCACGCCCAATACTGCTGCCTGTCAGCTATCTCAACAATGCAACTCCACCAGTTTCTTCCACTCCCTCCTGACACCCTCTGTCCAATGAGTGTTACTGCTTTCGTAATGCCTGAGGGAATAAGGTGGAACTTTGATCTCAACTTTGGCAAGAACTGAACACCACCGAGAGTTCCCACGAACTCAGAAAGGTAAGAGGTGTATCATGATCGCATAAAGTTATCACACCCCTCAATCAATGCCCAAAAGCAATCCTCTGCGCCACACACATCCTACTCAACACAGCAACTTGCAACACAGTCAAACCCCAACTCAAGTAGTTTTAACACAGTTAAGCAACAACTTGCATCTAATGTACTAAAATATCCCAAGGCATTTCAGAGGAGCTTAAAGAATAAGATTTAACACCGACCCAAATAGACTATGTGACCAAAAAATTTGTCAAAGAGGCCAGTTTTCAAAGGTGTCTTAAAAAGGAGAGGGGTTAAGAACATAAGAACTAGGAGCAGGAGTGGGCTATCTGGCCCCTCTAGCCTGCCCTGCCATTCAATAAGATCATGGCTGATCTTTTCGTGGACTCAGCTCCACTTACCCGCCCACTCACCATGACCCTTAATTCCTTTACCGTTCAAAAATGTATCTATCCTTGCCTTAAAAACATTCAATGAGGTAGCCTCAACTGCTTCATTGGGCAGGGAATTCCACAGATTCACAACCCTTTGTGTGAAGAAGTTCCTCCTCAACTTAGTCCTAAATCTGCTTCCCCTTATTTTGAGGCCATGACCCCTAGTTCTAGTTTCACCCGCCAGTGGAAACAACTTCCCTGCTCTATCTTATCTATTCCCTTCATAGTCTTATATGTTTCTATAAGATCTCCCCTCATTCTTTTGAATTCCAATGAGTATAGCCCCAGTCTGCTCGGTCTCTCCTCATAAGCCAACCCTCTCAACTCCGGAATCAACCTAGTGAATCTCCTCTGCACCCCCTCCAGTGCCAGTATATCCTTTCTCAAGTAAGGAGACCAAAACTGTACACAGTACTCCAGGTGCGGCCTCACCAGCACCTTATACAGCTGCAACATAACCTCTCTGTTTTTAAACTCCATCCTTCTAGTAATGAAGGACAAAATTCCATTTGCCTTTAAGGGAGAGAATTTCAGAACTAATGGTCTAGGCTGTTGAAGACACAGCCACTGATGGAGAGGCAATTAAAATCAGGGATGGTAGAGCAATTTGCATTAGTGGGAGGGAATCAGAAAGCTTTACGATCAAATCTGAAGTCAAGCAAGGCTGCCCGGTCTATGGACTTGGCAAAGGTTTTGATAGAGCATATCAGGTAGGATGCAAGCAGAGGAGGGGTGATGATAGCAGGTGCAGGGTCAATGGACAAAGTTGCCATCTTCTGCTTGGATCTACTGTCAGTCTGCAGATTAAAGAGCATCTGTGACCATTCAAACTGACCATGGAAGCCAAAGTAAGTCACAAGTGTGAGTCTGTTTCTTTGGGCAATGGGCCAATCAATCCTTTTTCTGCTTCACCATCAGGTCAGATTACCTTAAGCTGCTAGGGAGCATAGAGCCAAGGACAAACAGAAACTGGGCATATGGGAGCGACACTCCATTTCCATTACAGGCAAGAACTTGACCCTCAGGTACGAGGCACTTTCAGTGTTGCTGTACGTGGAGTAGGTCTGGCTCGTATCCCTCCCAGAGCAACGGCAGTTACTTGAGCCAACTTCTGTTCCATCTGGAGACCAAAACTAGACCTTGCCCAGAGATTCCATGTACAAATTAGTAAATAAAGAGGGGGGAAAATTGTTGCCAACATCACCCTCATCAGCTTTTTGCAGGATGCATCAAGCGTGATCTATGCAAGACCATGGAGGGATCTGAAAACAAAAATCAGATTTTAATGTCAAGATATGGTCTCACAGGGAGCTGAAGTACATTAGAAAGGACAAGGTGAATGGAAGTTGGAATTTGTGCAGCCAAGTTTTGGACAAGTTCACATTTCCAAAGAGTGAAAGCAGAGCATCAGAATAGTCAAGGGGACACATGACAAAGTGATGAATAAGGATTTCAGCAGATGAGCTAAGGCACAAATAGAGACAGGCCAAATTATTTACATAGAGGCAGGCAGTCTTTGTAATAGGGTATGAGCTCAGAAGCTCAGCATCAAATAAGACATCAAGGTTGCAAATGGTCTGGTTCAACCTCAGAAAGAGGGTGGGGTTGGTGGTTAAGGAATGGCGTTTGTTGTGGGAAGAGGAGCCACAGCTTTGATCTTCCCAATATTTTGTTGGGAGGAAAGTTCTCCTCATCAATACTGGGTGTCAAATAAGCTCTGTGACAAATCAGAGGCAGTGGAAGGGTGGAGAGGTAGAGCTAGTTGTCATCAGCATACATGTGGAACCTGACATGTTTCTGGATGATTTCCCCAAAACAGTCACTCCAATACTGAGACTAAACCCCAACCCACAGGTCACAGTACCTAGCCAAACCCCCAAAATCACCCCTCTCACATCTAAACCCCCTAACCACCCACGCCCCTCCGGGTTCGGTCCAAAAACCTAACCCTTTCACCCTCTGTCCAAACCCCAAACCACCCCCTGCCCAAAACCCTCCAAACACACCCTTGACTCAGCCCCGTCCAAACCCACCCCCTCCAAAACCCTCCAAACCCACCCACATCCGTCCAAAACCCTCCAAACCCACCCATCCCTGTCTAAAACCCTCCAAACCCACCTCCCCGATGCAAAACTGCAAGCGAACCCTCCTCCCATCAAAACACCCCCCCAATGCTGCTCCCCCTGCATGTGCAAACCCCCCACAATGCCACTCCCCCCGCCCTGTCCAAACCCCCCAATGCTGCTCCCTCTGCACCATCCAAACCCCCCACAATGCCACTCCCCCCTACACTGTCCAAACCCCCCAATGCCGCTTCCTCTGCACCAAAGCTCCCCCCCATGCCGTTTCCCCTGAATCATCCAAAACCCCCCACTGCCACTCTCCCCTGCACTTTCCAAACCCCCCCCATTGCCGCTCCCTCTGCACCGTTCAAACCCCCAACAAACCTCTCTTCCCAAATGTATAAAATTCTGCCAGGTGATTAAACTACTTAGAAGACACAAAGATACCCCTCCCCTACCAGTTACACACATCATGCCCAGAGCTCGGGTTCAAAATGGAACAAACTGAACCAGACACGCTGCTTACGAGGCTACCCAACTGAATGGCTGAGTGCTACCTCCTCAGCCCCACACTGCTCTCTGCAGTTCACACATTCACTTCCCTCTGTAATCGTAGAAGTGCTTTCCATAAAGATTGCAGAAAAACAGGCCGAGGAGAAGATTCAGACAAACACTGGGTGGAGTGGTGGGGGATTGGGGGTTTGGCAACTACCCTGGTCCAGCAGTACACGTACCAGTTTACTGACAGTGGCATTGTCCCTAAGCAAAGAAATCAAGTAATGGTGCTAAGTAGCGACAGGGTAGAAATTGCAGAATTGGATCATTCATTACAATGCACATCAAGCTCAGTCAGAGACATCAGCAACTGAGTCTATAATACTGGCAGAAGGTTTAATTACTGGCAATCAAATTATTGCCTTATTTTCTTCAAAGGTATAGGTCTCTCTGGGCTTACTGATGACCAGGAAATTGAAGCAAAGGGCACTCCAACACAGATAATACTCACCAACTAATACACTCATGCCTAACCTCATCACCTTTTGGACCCCTACCATACATAATCAATGGCACATCCAATCCAAATATACCCAGACAAGTGATTTCCACCAGCTGGCCTGATCATGCTTTAACAGCACCTGTAGGATACATCTGCCAAACGTACATCACTTCAGAAACAAGTTCCTCTTCTGGCATAAACCACCCTCGCTCATTTCGGTTTTTAAAGTGTCCACCACAAATTGCAACTAACTTTCCTCCAAACCGCAGGTGGTCAGAGGTTATCTAGGGATCAGAAAGGGTTTTTTAAAAATATCAAACTGCAGACACACGTTCCCAGTTGCAAATTATCATGTGCTTAAATCGTGAGGTCAACAGTTTTAGCTGCAGCAAGTGAACAATAACAGGGAGGGCTGGAACAGAGAAATTAGGTGCCTAATTATTCACCAAGAATTTGTAAAGTGCAATTTGTTAAGAATGCATGTCTAAACACTAATTTTAAAAAGGAATTTTATGTAGTTTAAAAGGCTATTATTTTAGTTATTGATTTTTTTTTTACATGGGCAAGAGGTACAGAAACTTCCAATGTGAAATGTTTTGGCAGATTTTAATTGTAATAAGAGATAGTTTTGGATATAGCAAATAGAACATTCATTTCCTTTGAAGAAGGGAGATGAAGGAAAGAAAATGGGAGGTGTTCATGATGAAGCAGCAGCCTTGCTTTGGCTGCTGTCTGGCTTGTTTACATGGTTACGATGGGTCTCAAGGCTGCAGCCAGCCATCTGCCTATATTAACTACTACAGGAGGCATCGAGTAAAACACTCAAACCAAACCAAGCTTTAACTCTGTTGTTGCATTCCCTTCCTTTCTGCGACATGAGCTTTGTCCACTCGAGTCACTCATCTCACTGCAGAACCAAGATAGTGAGATGCGCAACTGAAAGGATGGGGATGGGGGTGAAAAACAACAGCAACTGTATTAATACAGCATCATAAAACATCAAGAGGTTTCAGAAGAAAGTTATCCAAAAAAATTAGACACTAGAGCCACAAAGAGATAGATCAAAAAGGAGGCCCATAAAAGAGATGGGTAGGGAGACAAAGAGGTTTAGGAATCTGCGGCAATGTGGATCCTGGCCTGGTGTTGTTAGACTTCTTACTGGATTTCAGAGACAGTGTTAAAATAGTACAAAATAGTTAAAATAGTATCACAATAATGAAGCACTTGAAATGTGATGAGGGCCAACTGTTGCAGTGAGTTGGGCACTGAACTTTCCACCTCCAAGGCCTGGGTTCAAATCCCGAGAGAAAATTCCTCACTGCTAATTGAATTACAGATGGAATTGTGAACCTCACTCAAAGGCCACAAGGACAGTTATAGCAGAGGCCATAAATACAATCTTTTGTTTCCAGGGTTGCACGCAGGTGTCCTGCAGATTGATCTTCAATTCCTGGAGCCTCCAGACCAATCCTAGAGGGCTGGCAACCCTACATCCCATGCACCACCTTAAAATTCACCCCTCCACACTGCCACACATAGATGGCAGTATTTATCATCAACAAGATGTGCTGCAGCACCTTCCAAACCTGTAACCTCTGCCATCTAGAAGGATAAGAAGGGCAGCAGACACATGGGAACAATACCAACTGCAAATTTCCCTCCCAATCACATACCGTCCTGATTTGGAACAATACCGCCATTCCTTCACTGTTGTAGGTCAAATTCCTGAACTCCCTTCCTAGCACTGAGGGTCTATCTACACCATGTGGACTGTTCAAGGGGAAAGCTCACCACTAACTACTCAAGGGCAATTAGGGATGGCCAATAAATGCTGATTTTGCTAGCAATGCTCACATCGCATGAAGAAAATTTATAAAAATAAACTGTGGGGTGCAGTGCAGTTGCACATTTAAGCATCCATACACTCTCCGTGATACACATCAATGGAGATGATGGTTATAAAGGAAACAGACATTTCCCTTAACGTGTTGTGGGATGTAGACAGTTACTAAACCCGCTTGCTCCAATTTGACAGTTACCTACAGTTTCAAAACAAAGTATTGAATTACTGTTGTGCAGTGATGGGAGCCCTTACCAACCCCATAACTGAAAACGTATAGCAGGACAAATCCCAATGCAACACCCTGAGCACTCTGCATTCTCAGACCAGAATTACTTCAGTGAACTAAAGGACTTTTTACTTAATAAAAAAAAACCCAATAGCCTAGTGCACTTCCAACAATCGCAGTCTCGTACTGTAAACCTCAAAGTGCTCTACAAACACAGATGGCTCTGGGGATATCCTGCACCATCGTAAGTGAATAACCAACTGTAGTAACCCCACCGGGAACCCATGGCCTAGTGGTATTATTGTTAGACTATTAATCCAGAAATTCAGCTAATGTTTTGGGGATCCAGGTTTGAACGCTGCCATGGCAGGTGACGGAATTTGAACTCAAGAAAAAAAAAAATCTGGAAGTAAGAATCTACTGACAGCCATGAAATCATTGTCAATTGTCAGGAAAACCCATCTGGTTCACTAATGTCCTTTAGGGAAGGAAATCTGCCGTCCTTACCTGGTCTGGCCTACATGTGACTCCAGAGCCACAGCAATGTGGTTGATTCTCAACTGCCCTCTGAACAAGGGCAACTAGGGATGGGCAATAAAAGCTGGCCAGCCAGCGACTTCCATGTCCCAAGAGTGAATAAAAAATCTCCTCAATTCCAACCCCTACTCCCCTTCCTTCCAATCATGGAAAATTCAGCTCCTAATCCTCACAGATGAGCCACCTCTAACTCCCACCCTGGCTACAAAAGAAACCAGCCCAAAGTTGTCATTCCACCCAGGGACAAACCAGTCCCTAATCCTATTTTAGCCTGGAATATCCAGCTCCTAATCAGCATACTGGTCACAAATGATCCACCTCTAACCACTGATCCCCTCCCCACCCCACATCACCAGCAGAAAAGGAGTTACTCCCCCATTAGAGTGCGATTAGAGCAGGTGGCACCAAATAGTAACTAAACACAAACTGTACTCAAAAACAGAAAATGCTGGAAAATCTCAGCAGGTCTGACAGCTTTGACCCTTTGTCAGACAAACCAGCTCCAACAAAGGGTCACCCAGACTCAAAATGAAGACTCTGTTCTTGCTCCAAAGATGCTGTCAGACCTGCTGAGATTTTCCAGCATTTTCTGTTTTTGTTTCAGATTCCAGCATCTACAGTAATTTGCTTTTAACAAACTGAACTCTCTGGTTTCAAAGACAAGCTGGAAAGCAGCAGAAACTCCAGAAAGCAAACTTGAAAAAAACCAGAATTCAAGGCCACAGGGACTCGCTCTCTTTAAAGTTCTTTACATAAAGTTTCACATGTACCCATGACAAAAAGTGTCAAAACTTACAATGGTGCCCCCTCCTTGAATGATACCGACTGCAACCTATGTGTTTGAATCCAACTGTACCGGATGCGTGGGAATGTGTTTCTAACCTGCATAGTTCACAAAGGAGCAATTAGTCCCCAACATTCCAATGGTCTGACCCAAATCTCAGTGGAGGTGGAAATCATGTAACTGAGTGGAGAATTTCTATCTGTTTGTGCTCCCCTCCCCCACTGGTTTGCACCTAGAGTACCAGCCTCATCATTAGCCCATTTACCAAGATAATCTCACATGGGATTAGTATCAACGGGTTTGTAGTCCATCCTTATTCTCTGTACTTCAGCAGCTTTAACAGACATTTGCTCAGCCATTTCATGTTCAAACGAAACAGTGGGATAAGGGGAAAATTGGCAATACTAGACAACAGGTACGGAAAACATGCAGAGGCTTGACTGATTAGTCATTTCCACTGTGCTGGAATTCCAGACTGAACAGTTCATCATGATTTATAATAGCCACCAGTCTTCATCCCATATTCAACACACAGAACGAGTGGCCATTGCAGATTTAGTAATGCCCCGGTACAGCAGGACCTTGAAGATACAGCAGCAACGTCTGTTCTCCTTTCTCTGCAATCAGTTCACACGCAGCTGCAGCACTGACAGCAGCTTGTGCACAGCAGCAATGCCTGCTCTCCATCTCCCCAGTCAATCTGAACCCAGAATCAAGGCATTACTCGACCAAACTGATCCCAGGATGCCTGTTCTGTTGGCACAAGTCAGAGCACAAGCCTCATCGTAACATCAGCAATGCTGCAGTTACTCACCTCAAACAGCAAAAGGTGAGTTACCTTTTAATCAGTCGAGTGTTTCAGTATTTCTGTCCCATCCACACTGCACCTGAGGGACACTCAAATCATCCCTGCTGTATAATCAATCACTATGTGTCTCATGTGCCTGCAGGACTACTTAATAGAAACACCTAACAAGGACAGACTGAAGAAATGTAGGCTTTTTAGTCTCAATAAGAAATGACTGGTCTGAATGAGGAAAGGAGAGGACAAAGAATGGAGGTTAATATTTGGTATTATTAGAGCATGTAGAAGGTGTCAACTAGATCAGGACCCTATTTGAAGATCCACGGTAGCAGGTTTACCAATGAGGTAACATATTTCCCATATACCAGTACATACTCCAGTAACACAGGGCTATATAACAAACCACTATAATCTACACAATCGCTCCTCTCTCCATTAAAACAATGGACCGGAGATCGAACAGGGTCTTCCCCTCTCCCAAATCACAGGATACCACTACATCATGCCAGGTCAGTGGCATAATGATAAATATAACTGAACTAGTAATCCAGAGGCCCAGGTTAAAACTTTGGAGACATGGGTTTAAATCCCACTATGGCAGTCGGTGGAATTTAAATTCAATTAATAAAACCTGGAATTGAAACCTAGCGTCAGTGTAATGATGACCATGAAACTAGAGGCCAATTCACAGGAACAATGATCACAGCTTAATCTGTTTAAATACACCCACTTTAAGAGGCATGATAACTTTGAGCAAATGTAGTTCTTCCTTAAGCTGGCTATGTATTATTCACAAAGGGTATGCTGGATAGAAAGTGATCAGCATTGCTCCAATTTTCCTGGCTGCATAACCAATATTTTCCTTAGCCCAAGAAAACATAACCAGAAGGGAGACTAGGAGGAGCGGTTTGTATGTAGGGCAGTGGTTGTTGAACACCTGGATACTTGCTACACCTGGATAGCTACAACTCAGCAAACACTCGTGCCCAATAATCAATCCATCCTCATACCCGCAAAAATACTGTCATCACAACTGTTCCCAAGGTGAAGCGCTCTCTCTCTCTCACAGGCAAGCACAACCACCCTGACTAACAAGACCATGAGTGGACCAGATCCGTTTCTTTTCCCAACCCACCCAAACTGAAGACAAAAATAATAAACCGCTTAAACCTTTCAATCCATATTGCTCTGAGCACAAGTCGAACCAGGGCAAGATTTTTTAAAAATGCAGCATCATGTATTGTGCACAAAATAATTAATGCACATAATATAGGAATAAGGGCAGGTCTTCCAGCCCAATGAGTCTGTTCATCCTTTGAATCAGATTGCAGCTGATTCATACCACAATTTAATTTACTCGCCTTTGATCTAGTACCATTGATAAAATAGAAGAGCAGGAGAGGTTTGTCGGGATTTTCTGTAGCTGGCCATCATAGACAAAGAAACGTAGAATAGAATCATAGAATGATCATAGAATCCCTACAATGCAGAAGGAGGCCATTTGGCCCATCGAGCCTGCACCAACATCAATCCCACTCAGGTTCTAACCAATTATTATCCTATTGTCCTACCCTATGATTGAATCCAAGTGGCAATAAACAGAAAGACTCAAACTCCACATTCCAGGCTCAGATTCATTCAAGGCCTACTGCAGTGCTGAAAGGGTCACATTGTGCACACCTATATAATTCTAGTGTACTGCACAATGACACTGGGGAGATGCTGTTGCCAGGGAAACAGGCTGTGCAGTAGCCTACAAGTGAAAAACACTGCTGTACAGTTTTTAAAAAAGCCACACATACGATCAAAAGCAACAACCTGGGCAGCAGATATTACAATCCCCCGAGACGTGAAAAACGGGGCAAATGCTTTTACATCAAACCAGAGGCAGAACGAATCAATTGGCAGAGGCCCCCAACCCATTACCAGAATGGAAATAATTTTAAAATAAGCCCTACCTATAGATGCAGAGAGCTCCAATGCAGATTTGGCTCGCAGTTGGGGTTTAGTTCCTCTGACGGATTGCAGATCTGATCCATCCTCAGGGCACCAAACAGATGGCAAAAAACAGAGGGAAATGAGAGGCTGGCACATTCCCCCTGACCACCCTCAAACCAACACTCCTCCTTGGATCAAAATGCAGGGAGAATTGAATTGGTAACTTAAACAGGGGCGTGTGTGCTGAAAGGAAACCATGTCGTTGTCTTTCTGGTGAATGTGGCTTGGTTTTCTGGTTAGGTGCTCCTGATTAAAGCTCTCTGTTGACAATTGATTTTTTGGGCTAACGCAGCTGCTTTCTCCGTTGCCTTGTTGTCATTTTTTGGCACCTGGAGGCCACTGCGGGCTTTTAAAGACAAACAGCACCTTCTCTCTAACTCCGCAATAAGATATAAAGGGTAGATAGGAACTGCCTGACATCTCCAGAAGAACTGACCCAATGCACCCAGCAGCCGTTCTGGCTACAGATGAATCCCAAACCATCGGAGATCCCCTCACTCCTCCGAAAATGAAGAGGGTTAAAGGGGCCGGGGAGTCGCCGCTCTGAGCTGCAGAGAGGAGTCTCGCATTGTCCACCTATCCGGGGATGAGGATCCTACTCACCGCTCTAGCTGCAACTGGACCCGGTCCCGCCGCCTCTGCTCCGGCCCCGCTGTCCCAGCGCCGGGCTCAGGCTGGAAACAAGTCTCCAGCCGCCGCCGCTCCGGCCCCACTGCCTCAGCGCCGGGCTCAGACTGGAAGCCAGTCTCCAGCCGCCGCTCCGGTCCCGCTGCCTCAGCGCCGGGCTCGGGCTGGAAGCCAGTCTCCAGCCGCCGCTGCTGCTCCGGTCCCGCCGCCGCTCCGGTCCCGCCGCCTCAGCCCCGGGCCAGCCGCTACTGACAGCAGCACTCCGCCAATCAGAGCCGGCCTCCAGCCACGCAGCGACCAATCAGGAGCGGGCAGTCCAACCATTGGGTGGGGCCACGACAAAAAGGGAAAAGTTTCAGGAATTCGACGTTAAACAAGACCACAAGGCTGAGAATGCAAGGGCAAATACAAGGGCAAAACACAGGGACAGGGCAACTGCAAGGGTAAAAGAACAATTACAGGGAAATACAAAGATAATACACAGGTATAGGTAAAATACAAGGGTGTACAATGAACACAGGAAATACATGTAAATCACAGGCACAGGGCAAATCCAAGGTTATATACAACTTTGACAGTTTGGAAAAATACAAGGGTTAAATACATGGTCGTATAACAAATGAGGGGAGGTGATGGTGTAATGGTAATATTGTTGGACTAGTAAGATAGTGGCACAGTGGTTTGCACTGCTACCTCAGCGCCAGGGACCCAGGTTCGTATTCCCAGCTTGGGTCACTGTTTGTGCGGCATCTGCACATTCTCTCTGTTCTGTGTGGGTTTCCTCCGGGTGCTCCAGATTGCTCCCACAGTACAAAAACGTCTTGGTTAGGTGCATTGACCATGCTAAATTTTCTCTCGGTGTACCCAAACAGGTGCTGGAGTGTGGCGACTAGGGGATTGTTACAGTAACTTTATTGCAGTGTTAATGTAAGCCTACTTGTGACTAATAAACAAATACATTTAAAAAAATTCAGAGGCCCTGATGAATGATCTGGGTACATGTGTTTGGACCTCGGCATGGCAGCTGCTAGAATTTGGATCCCATTAATAAAATCTGGAATTAAAAGCTGGTCTTGGTGATAGTGACCATGGAACTGTTGTCAATTGTCTTAAAAACTCATCAGGTTCACTAATGTCCTTTAGGGAGGGAAATCTATCATCCTTACCTGCTCTGGCCAACATGTGACTTCAGACCCATTGCAATGTAGCTGACTATTGCACTTTGGAAGGACAAACCAAAGTAGAACGTACAGGGTAAATGGTAGGACTCTGAAAAGCGCAGTTGAATAGAGGGATCTCGGAATACAGGTACAGAATTCCCTAAAAGCGACATCATAGGTGGATAGGGTTGTAAAGAGTGCCTTTGGTACATTGGCCTTTATAAATCGGAGTATCGAGTATAAAAGATGGAGTGTTATGGTAAGGTTACATAAGGCATTGGTGAGGCCGAATTTAGAGTATTGTGTACAGTTTTGGTCACCTAGTTACAGGAAGGATGTAAATAAGGTTGAAAGAGTGCAGAGAAGGTTCACAAGGATGTTGCCGGGACTTGAGAAGCTGAGTTACAGAGAGAGATTGAATAGGTTGGGACTTTATTCCCTGGAGCGTAGAAGAATGAGGGGAGATTTGATAGAGGTGTATAAGATTTTGATGGGTATGGATAGAGTGAATGCAAGCAGGCTTTTTCCACTGAGGCTAGGGGAGAAAAAAACCAGAGGGCATGGGTTAAGGGTGAAAGGAGAAAAGTTTAAAGGGAATATTAGGGGGGGCTTCTTCACGCAGAGAGTGGTGGGAGTGTGGAATGAGCTGCCGGATAAAGTGGTAAGTGCACTTTTAACATTTAAGAAAAACTTGGACGGGTTCATGGATGAGAGGGATGTGGAGGGATATGGTCCGAGTGCAGGTCAGTGGGACTAGGCAAAAAATGGTTTGGCACAGACAAGAAGGGCCAAAAGGCCTGTTTCTGAGCTGTAATTTTCTATGGTTCTATGGACTCTTAACTGCCCTCTGAAACAGCCTAGCAAACCACTCAACTGAAGGGCAATCGGGGATGGGTAATAACCACTAGCCTTGCCAATTATGCCCATATCACATGAAAGAATAAAAAAACAAAGGTGTAACTTGGACACAGGTAAATACAAGGGTAAAACACATAGATACGAGACAAATGCAAGTGTTAGGCATACATTCACAGGTATAGGGCTAATACAAAAGTAAAACATGGGCACAGGGGAAATTCAATGGAAAAATGTGAATATCGAGCAAATGCAAAGCAGGGATTCAACATTAGAGATCTGGTTTGAAAAATTCTGTCTGTCCCACCTAATGGTTTAAACAGATACATGTCTCCTGTAAACTCAACTTTTGTAAATATGCATAGCTTAGAGTCATCTGGGCAGGTGGGATGAGGAGGGAAGTGCAGGCAAATATCTTCACTTTGTCCTTCCCCACAGTAGTTATTAAGAGATAGTTCAGGCGGCACGGTGGCACAGTGGTTAGCACTGCTGCTTCACAGCTCCATGGACCTAGGTTCGATTCCCGGCTTGGGTCACTGTCTGTGTGGAGTTTGCACATTCTCCTCGTGTCTGCATGGGTTTCCTCCGGGTGCTCCGGTTTCCTCCCACAGTCCAAAAATGTGCGGGTTAGGTTGATTGGCTATGCTCAAAATTGCCCTTAGTGTCCTGAGATGCGTAGGTTAGAGGGATTAGTGGGTAAATATGTAGGGATATGGGGGTAGGGCCTGGGTGGGATTGTGGTCGGTGCAGACTCGATGGGCCGAATGGCCTCTTTCTGGACTGTAGGGTTTCTATGATTCTATGATTAATCTCTTCTGGAAATGAACCTGCCACAATGGAGACTCTGGAAACGGGCTATCTACCCCTGGTTGGAATCAAAATTGAGGGTTACTTTTGTCTTTGTTCTCCTTTACATCAATCTGATGTTTCTCTTTCTCAGAAAGAGTGATGCTGCATGTGTTGTCAGAACAGAGGAGCTGCAGTCGAACACCATTTTTGTGACCAGTATCTGCACAGTTTCACAATTGCAGACCATGGAAAAGAGCATCTCTTTTTTAAAAGTGGGCAACCTCTTTGGTATGAGATCTTTAGGGAAAGCATTCTTGATTCTATAAGCACAGAAGTGATATTGTAAGTGGCAATGATTGAATGTGGCATATGGACGAGATAAAAACATACACAGATATTGACTGGCCTTAAATAATGAAAACATTTGGCAAATATCTTTTATAAGAACAGTATGTGGTTTTAGTGGCATTGGGGAGTTAACGGGGATATCTTTTCTGTAGTATAGTGTATCAGTTGCCTAGTAAGTAATATTTAGTCAATGTTGATTTTAGTTTGTTACAGTAAAAGTCTTAAAACGTGGAAACTTGTCCTATGATCCTTTGAGCCAGTCATTGGAAATTAAAATTTATTTTCAACGTTATTGGTCTCTACAGGGATCTAACAATAGTAATAAATTAGTTTCTACAAATATTAAGAAAATCAAGTGTTTTGTATAATCAGTTTAATTGTAAGCATGTTACAATACAGGAGTATACTTCATTAAGTACAGCAACAACTCACTAAAAGGGTTTTTCACAAATTCAGCATCAATCAGTAATTGCAGTAAAAACTGGATGATAACCATAATTCCACATAACTAATTCCACACACTCAGCTTATTTCTCAGGCTTCAATGGCACAGAGGTTAGCACTGCCAGGGACCCGGGTTTGATTCCCGGCTTAGGTCACTGTCTGTATGGAGTTTGCACTCTCTCCCCATGTCTGCGTGGGTTTCCTCCGGTTTCCTTCCATAGTCTGAAAGACGTGCTGGTTAAGTGCATTGACCTGAACAGGAGTGTGGCGACTTCATTGCAGTGTTAATGTAAGCCTTACTTGTGACTAATAAATAAACTTTACTTTTTTCATAGGTTTTTGATAATATATTTTGGATTAGTTGTGTGAGTATGTGTATGACAGTAAATCTGAAATTATGCATATGTGAATCAAGAACTGGGAAAAATGTTACCCATGCTACATTCAAGACAGGGCAAGCTCCTTCCTTACTGTGGACCTGATAGATTATTTACTGAATTGAATTGTGGGCAGATCACTGGTGCAAGGGCCAGTTGGATTTGCCATTATTCACACAAGATTTTTAAACGTCATCAATAATGTTTCCACCCATGCAATTTCATTTTGGATGGCTGGGAACGATTGCACAATATAACATAAGTTAATTTGTTTAATTTTCACTTTAAGTAACCTTATGTGGAGAGTTCTCTAGTTGAAAGAGATCAAAGTAGATACCTGAGAGTTACTCTTTGGGATGGTAGGGGGTGTGGGGGTGTGTGATTTGGGCAGTATTCTTTTTCCTTCTTCCCTGGCTTTCCCCCAGTTGTGATGTGGAGATGCCGGCGTTGGACTGGGGTGAACACAATAAGAGTTTTAACAACACCAGGTTAAAATCCAACAGGTTTATTTGGTAGCAAATACCATTAGCTTTCGGAGCGCTGCTCCTTTGTCAGATGGAGTGGAAATGTGCTCTCAAACAGGGCATACAAAGACACAAAATCAAGTTACAGAATACTGATTAGAATGCGAATCCCAACAGCCAACCAGATCTTAAAGATACAGACAATGTGGGTGGAGGGAGCATTAAGCACAGGTTAAAGAGGTGTGTATTGTCTCCAGACAGGACAGCCTGCAAGTCCAGGAGGCAAGCTGTGGGGGTTACTGATAATGTGACATAAATGCAACATCCAAAGACAAAGACACAAAAACAAAGACACAAAAACAAAGACACAAATTCGCCCTGTCGCCGTTCTCCAAGGCGGCCTTCACGACACATGACAGCGCAGAATCGCTGAGCAGAAACTGATAGCCAAGTTCCGCACTCATGAGGACGGCCTAAACCGGGATGTTGGATTTATGTCACATTATCAGTAACCCCCACAGCTTGCCTCCTGGACTTGCGGGCTGTCCTGTCTGAAGACAATACACATCTCTTTAACCTGTGCTTAATGCTCCCTCCACCCACATTATCTGTATCTTTAAGACCTGGTTGGTTGTAGGGATTCGCATTCTAATCAGTATTCTGTTACTTGATTTTTGTGTCTGTGCCCTGTTTGAGAGCACATTTCCACTCCATCTGACGAAGGAGCAGTGCTCCGATAGCTAATGGTATTTGCTACCAAATAAACCTGTTGGACTTTAACCTGGTGTTGTTAAAACTCTTACTGTGTTTCCCCCAGCTAACATGCAAGGGATAAATCATAGTTTCATTTTACAGAGAGGATGCCAATTTCAAAACGCTCATAATGATGCCAACTTTATTTTTGAAGAAAGAGCACCACTAGAAAAGTGAAAATGGTCAGGTTTGTAATACAATTTTTGTACAATTACATATAGCCATAGTGAATGAGGGATTGTGTATACTTAATGTACATGCATAGTCTAATGTATGCCTTATCAACATCAATGACTTCATATGAAATATGTATGTTAGTGTTCTCGGTCTAGACTTAGTGTATGTATAGGTGTGAGGGCATATAACTAAGGTACTTTATGCTGCTACTGCCATGGACAGGATACCTGCTCTGTATATTTTATGAATGCATGTATCTTTCTTGTCTATTATGTATAGCTGTACAATATTTATATATGACTGTGTGTGAATAGACTGCGTAAGTGCCATGTCCTTGCACGTGAGCTGCATTTATGAATGCTGCGGAAATATATATTTGCTGATCCCTTGATACCTGCACTGTGTGAACACTGTATTCTTCAGTAATCTCTGCAAGCATTTTCCTGAAACTGGTCCTGCACAGACACAGTTCCTTGTTAAGATATGTGACCAGGTTCCCAATTGGCAAGGTCGTAGTTCTTGATTTTTCTAATACATATAGCATTAATCAACACTTAAAGCAGATTCACTGTTTGTGAGAGCTTGCTGTGCACAACTTAACTGGCATGTTTCCTATTTTACAAAAGTGGCTACTTAATAGGCTGTAAAGCACTTTGAGACATCCTGAGGTTGTGAAAGACATTTTATAACTGCAAGTCTTCCTTAATTTTGGATGCAGCGGCACTGTGAGCCTAAGTTAGTGAATGCATCTTAACGTGACATCTCAAGCCCAGGTTTTAACTGCTACTGTTAATAGACAAAACACAAATCCAAAGAAGTATTACTTTTCTGATTCCTTTTCATCTTCGTCTGGAATTTCTACAGACAGGATTTGTTCCTTATCACCGTAGTGAGAGGGACTCATCCTGATCAGGACAGAGTAATCCGATGATTCTGAAAGAACCTCATCATCATCATCATCCTCCACTTTTTCTACTGGAACGGGTGACCGGCGATGGACAGGGGAGGAAGGAGGTGTTGGAATAGGCTAAGTACACAGTGGGAGAGAAAAAAAAAATCAATAATGTAAGATTTTAGTGCGCTTCAACTGACTTGGACATTTACACAGCATTTAGAATAAAATTAGATGACTATTTGAACATTCTTTCTTCATCCAAAGATTCCATTGTTCTGTTTCCTTGGTTGGGGAGGATACATAGGGAGAGCACAGTAAATAGGAAAGGATACCATCCAAAAGTACAAAGAAAGTTTTAAACAGTTGAACAGATTTTGAGAAAGGGTCACTTTTGTATATTGAGAAAGGAGGCACTACTGGAGCTGGTTCTTGGCAATGAAGTGGGCCAAGTTGATCAGGTGTCAGTAAGGGAACATTTCAGAGACACTAAACATTATATCTCAAGGTTTTAAGATAGCTATAGAAAAGGATAAGGAACAACTCAAAGAAAGAATAATTAACTGGGGAAAGTCAACTTCAATGGGGTAAGAATGGATCCGAGCCAGATAAATTGGAATCTTATATCTTTGATGGGCTACCTTTAGAGATCATTTGGGCACAGTCAAGGTATGTTCCCTCAAAAGGGCAAGGCTGGTCATCAAATCTACAGCTCACTGGATAATGAATGAGATAGAGATTTGAGATGAAGAAGAAAAAGTGTGCTTTGACAGTAAGATAGATAATACAACCATGAACAAGGCTGAATATAAAAGGTTCAGATGGGAAATTTAAAAAAAACAAATAAGAGAAGCAAAGAAAGTGTGTGTAAAGAGAGTAGCAGGGAATAAAAGGGAATCCATAAGCCTTCTATAAGCGTATAACTAGTAAAAGAGTGGTACAATTAGGATTGGGACCTGCAAGTCACAAAAATTTAGTTCTATACATGGAGGCGGGGTCATGACTGAGGTGTTACATGAATATTGTTTGCTTAACCAAGCAAGAACATGCTGCCCAGATTATGGTGAAAGAAGAGGTAATTCAGACACTTAGGTTTTGAAATTGTTAAGGAGTGGGTATTGGAAAGGCTGTCATTATCTAAAGTTGAAAAGGCACCAGGACCGGATGAGATGCAATCTAGGATACTGAGGGGAGTGAGAGTGGAAATTGTGGAAGCAATGACCATAATTTTCTAATTTGTCTTACTCTGTGGGGTGGTTCCAGAGGACTGGAGAATTGCAAATGTTACACTCTTGTTCAAGAAAGTGTGAAGTTAAGCACATCAACTACAGACCAATCAGTTTAACCTCAGTGGCGGGGAAGCTTCTAGAAACAATAATGTGGGACAAAATTAAAAGTCACTTGAGTGATTCTGGGTTAATTAAGGAAAACCAGCATGGATTTGTTATGGCAAAATTATGTTTAATTAACTTGCTGGATGTTTTTGATGAGGTAAGAGAGAGAGTTGATGAGGGCAGTGCTGTTGATGGAGTGTATGTAGGCTTCCAAAAGTATTTGATAAAGTGCCACACAGCAGACTTGAGAACAAGTTAATAACTCATGGAATAAAAGGGATGGTAGCAACATGGATATGTAATTGGCTGAGTGACCGGAAACAGTAGTGGTTAATGGGTGTTTTTCAGACTGGAAGAAG
Source organism: Mustelus asterias (assembly GCF_964213995.1). Classification (NCBI taxonomy): domain Eukaryota; kingdom Metazoa; phylum Chordata; class Chondrichthyes; order Carcharhiniformes; family Triakidae; genus Mustelus; species Mustelus asterias. The sequence continues at coordinate 57,790,945 of NC_135804.1, read as the reverse complement.
ATTTGTAGTGAGTTTCCCAGAGATCAATGTTAGGACCCCTGCTCTTCCTGAAATATGTTAATGACCTAGACCTTGGCACAATTTCAAAATTTGTGGATGATATGAAACTTGGAAGCATTGTGCGCAGTGAGGAGGATAGTGTAGAAGTTCAAAAGGACATAGACAAGTTGATGGAATGGGCAGACAAGTGGCAAACAAATTTGATGCAGAAAAATGTGAAGTGATTTAGTTGGCAGGAAGAAGGCAGAGAGGCAATATAAAATAAAGGAAACAATTTTAAAGGGGGCGCAGGAGCAGAGCGACCCAGGTGCATTTGTGCATAAATCAAGGAGTAATAAAGCATACATCATCCTGGGTTTTATTAATAGGGGCATAGAATACAAAAACAAGGAAGATAAATTTATATAGAACACTAGTTCGGCCTCAACTGGAATATTGTGTCCAGTTCTTGGTGCCACCCTTTATGAAAGATGTGAAGGCATTAGAGAGAGTCCAGAAAAGATTCATGAAAATGATTTCAGGAATGAGAAATATCAGTTATGTAAGTAGTTTGGAGAGGTTGGACTGCATTCCTTGAAGAATAGGAGGTTGAAAGGAGATTTGTTATAAGTATACAAAATCCTGAGGGTCTGGAAGAGTAGATAGGGAAAAGCTTCCCACTGGTGGAAGGATCAAAAGCAAGGGCGCACAGATGGAAAGTGATTGACAAAAGAAGCAATGGTGACATCAGGAAAAACTTATTCACGGAGTGAATGTTTGGGATCTGGAGTGCACTGCCTGAAAGTGAGTTGCAATTGAGGCATTTAAGTGGAAATTTCTGAAAAAGAAGAATGTGCAGGGCTAAGGGTAGATGGCCAGGAACTACAATTAGGTAAATTGCCCCTTTGGAGAGCCAGTGCACTCATGATGGGCTGAATGGCTGCAACCATTCTGTGATTCTATGAGTTACCATGTAGTATGTCTTATTCTGTTGAGGGTTTAATTAAAAAGCCTAGGGCCAATTCCAGAATATATCACTAGCATTAGACCCTAGCATTTCATGAGGGAAAAGATCATTGGGGAAAAGATGGACTCAATGAGGGTAATTAATTATGAGGAAAGTGTAGGATTGGGGGCAGGGAAAGTGCTGGCCACTGGCAGCAGTTTGATAAAACTGAGTAGCCTGCCAGTTTGCTTCAAAAGGCAATTAACTGTCAACGACATTGGAGTGGGACTGGAGTCACATATAAGCCAGAATGGCTGTGGGCAGCAGCTTTGCTTCCCTAAAGGACATCAGTGAAATCGCCTTTAAACAAAAATATGAAAACCTCACGGTCACTTACACTGATACTATAATTTTATTTATAGAATTAAAAAATTGGATTCAAATTCTAAATTACCATGGTGGGATTTGAAATAATGTTCTCTGGATTACCCGTCCAGGAACACAGACATCCCACTACCTTGTCAGGCATTTTGCGATGTTCAGGATGGAGTCCCAGTGCCACAGTCCTCAGTGCACAGCGACCAGCAGTACTGGCTAAAGTAAAAAAACACCTTTTCTGTCTTTGTCTCCGAGGGTCTCCAATGCCAAATGCAATTTTTCACCTTGCAATCAAACGTAAAGGCAATGTAGCCCATGCATTTTGTCATTTCCTTAGAGACACTTGATACTAGGATTCCAACACCCAAGTAATAAAATTGCTCAATGACAAAAGAATAACAATAATTCGTAGTAATTTGACAGTATGACAGTCTCTGATTTATTAGGAGCCCATTTCAAGCTACTGCAGTACACGGCTGTCATTTCATCCCCTCTCCCAGTCAGTTTGTTTGACTTATTCCCATCATCCGAAAGCATAGCATTAGTTTTCACATGTAATTTGACAACACCTCACCACACCTCCCATTATTCCTCCACTGTTGTTAAATTATCAGACTGCTTGTCTGACACCCAGTCGTGGATGAGCAGAATCTTTGGTTTCAAGTCCAAACTCCATTCCCAGGTTACACACTCTTTCCATCTTGCTGACAACTCTGAGATCAAATCCTTGATGTCATACTTCACCCCAAAATGAGTTTGTGACCATATATCCATGTCATCACTAAGGCTGCCTATTTCAACCTAGAATCATAGAATCTCTACAGTGCAGAAGGAGGCCATTTGGTCCTTCGAGCCTGCACCGACAACAATCCCACCCAGACCCTACTCCCATAATCCCAAATATGTACTCTGCTAATCCCCCAACACAAAGGGCAATTTAGCATAGCCAATCAACCTAACCCTCTATAAGATCACCTGACTTTGCCCTGTCTCAGCTTATCTACTGCTGAAGCCCTCATTCATGTCTTTTTACACCTGGGCACAATTATTACAACATAATCTGGGATCCCAGATGCTATGTTACAAAATGTTGGATGTGATTCAAATTCTGCTGCCCATGTCCTTACTTGCACCAAGTCCCATTTACCAATCATCCCATACTTGCTGATTTACACTGGCTCCTGGTCAAGCATTGATTAAATTTTAAACTTGTCATTCTCCTTTTTCAATCTTTCTATGGTCTCACCATTCCCTACCATTGCAATCTCCTCCAGCCCACAAGCCTCTGAGCATCACCCATTTTAATTGTTCCACGTTTGCTCTCCGTAACTTCAGCTGCTTGTACCCTGAGCTCTGAAATCCTCTCCTTAAACCTCTCCACATCTCTAATACTCTTTCGTCTTTCAAGATTCTCCTTAAAATCTACGGGGGCTAATTTCCTCCCAAAAAAGTCAAAGTCCCCAACAAGCAGGAAAACGGAAGATTTTCCTGCCTGTTTTTTGGGCGTACTTAGTTGAAAGAATTTCCGGCACAGAGTGGAGGGCAGGATCTAATCCTGCTCGAGGGGCCGGCAGCATTGTGCTGAGTGGGTCACTGCACAGGTGCCGATCTGTCAGTCGAGAGATCGGTGCATGCGCACCGGCTCCCATCACCGGCCACACGATCACCGGCTTCTCCAACGCCACCCACCCCCGGGCCAGCCCCCCATGGCAGCCTGACCACCCCACCATAGCCAGCCCAATTCCCCCCTTCATGGCCAGCTCCGATCGCCCTCTTCCCTCCCTTCCCCACCAATCCCTAATGCAGAGTGTGCAGTGTCCCCCACCAACCCACCCCACCACCAATTAGCCCTGCTGGCAGTGTTGCCAGGCTTGCACTGGCCAAGGGGCACACTCCCCTGCCACCAGCCTCCCGGGGTGGCATTACTTGAGCAGCACAGTGGGCCGGCAAAATCGTGCCCTACATCTTTGAAAAATCATTTGGCCTTTTGCTTTAATATCACCTCATTTTCCTTTATAATGTCTACTGTGAAATGCCTTGGGATGTTTTATGCCTATTCCTGCTCCTTATTTGTATGTTTGAAAAGGTCCTAATATAAGTTGTTGCTATTGAACTCTAATCAAAATGATCTTCATTGTGATGTTTACCTGTAACACTGAAAAAACTGATTAAAGTTCTGCCTAATGCTGTTATTATACAGTAATAATATTTTAAAACACAAAGATTTGATTCATGAATCTTTTCTTATAATCCCACCTGCATTTTGGAAGATTCCATGAGTTTCTGTCTAAGAATTTGGAACGTTCCCTTGATTCCGAGTTTTTCCGTTAATGAGAGGGCCGCCATGAATAATTTGGGGGTCTCTGGTCTCGGTGGGATAATGTGCTGGAATCCTTTTGCACACGGCTTTGCATCTTTGTCGTCATCTTTGGTAAGCAGTTTCCTGTAAATATATTACATCAGTTACTGATTCAATCAGTACTGTTTACCAACAGTAGTCAGAAAAACAGCAAGTGCAGGATTAACCACAGTATAGGGCCAGTGCTTGGACATCATTCACCAGTAGTACGGCCGAGTACTTTTAAAAAATCCTTTCATGGGATGTGAGGGTTGTTGGCAAGGCCTGCATTTATTGCCTATTAATTACCCTTGAGATGGTGGCAGTGGGTCACTTTCTTGGACTGCTTTTGTCCTTGGTGGTGTCCAGGACAAAGCATGTTTAAAATATGTGGCCGCCCAGTTAAGAAAGAGATGAGGGGAATTTTTCTCTCTCAAAAGGGTAGTGGGTCTTTGGTACTGCCTTCGTCAAAAGGCAGTGGAAACAAAGTCTTTAAGGCAGAGGCTGATAGATTCTTGATAAAGAAGGGTTGAAAGGTTATCAGCAGTAGGCAGGAATGTGAAGTTGAGGTTGCAATCATGACCTCATTGAATGTCAGAGCAGGCCCGAGGGGCCCACTCATTTTCCTAATTCATATGTTCATATATGTCGAGCTTCCGGAGTGTTTTTTGGAGCTGCATTTATCCTGGCAAGTGGAGAGTATTTCATCATACTCCTGACTTGTGTCTTGTAGATGGTGGACAAGCCTTGGGGAGTCAGAAAGTGAATTACTCGCTGCAGGATGCCAAGCCTCTGCCCTGTTCTTATAGTTACAGAATTTATGTGGCTAGTCCAGTTCAGTTTCTGGTCAAAGGTAACCCCTTGAATATTAAGAGTGGATAATTCAGCAATGATAATGTCGTTGAATGTCAAGGGGTGATGGTTAGATTTGTTCTTGTTGGAGATAGTCATTGCCTGGCACTTGTGTGGTACAAATGTTACTTGCCATTTGACAGCCTAAGCCTGGATATTGTCCAGGTCTTGCTGCATTTGGACATGGACTGCTTTAATATTTCAGGGGTTGTGAATGGTGCTAACATTGCACAATCAGCGAACATCCTCTCATCTGACCCTATGATGGAAGGAAGGTCATTGATGAAGTAGCTAAAGATGGTTTGGCCTAGGACACTATGGCAAGGAACTCTTGTAGTGGTGATGTCCTCATTATAGCCTTGATAAAACATAGACAAAAGAGCTTGAACTCGAGGGGATGCGAGAGGTTTTGAAAAAATATGTTGGTTGCTGAACTTCTATTGACACCAATATTCTTGCTGTAAATGATGGGAATTGTGACAGCAAAAGATTTTGGGAAATGAAAAATGCAGCTGAAATGTACTCCAACTCCCCTTGACATTCAATAGCATTGTAATTGCTGAATTCCCCATTATCAATATCCTGTGGGTTACCATTGAGCAGAAATGAAACTGAATCAGCCTTATAAATAATGGGGGCGGCGATTCTCCCAGCCCACTTCACGGCTCTAGCAGTTCAGCGGGCCGGGAAACGCAAGCAGAGGCCGTTTAGCGGGCTCCCGGCTGGCCGCCACAGCTGGTTGACCTTCAATAAGCACAACCATCTTTCTTGGTGCCAGCTATGACTCCAATCAACTTGCTGCAGCATTCCCAGCCTCTGACCTGATCATGTAGCCTCAGTTGGTATATGCTGGTCCAGTTCAGTTTCTGGTCAACGTTAGCTTCCAGGATGTTGATGGGTTGGGGATTCAGCAGTGTGCAATGCCACTGAATATCAAGGGGAGATGGTTAGATTGTCTCTTGTTTGAGATGGTCATTGCCTGGCACTTGTGGGTACAAATTTTCACTTTACTAGTCAAAGCCTGAATGATGTCCAGGTCTTGTTGCTTGCAAGGTCGAACTGCTTCAGTATCTGAGCTGTAACGAATAGTGCTGATCACTCTGCAGTCATCAGTAAAGATTCCACTTCTGATCTTATTTTGGGAGAATGGCCATTGATGAAGCATCAGAAGATGGTTGGGCCGTCAATACTACCCTGAGGAACCTTTGTAGTAACGTCCTGGAACTGGGCTGATTGTTCTCCAACAACCATAACCATTTTCCTTTGTGCTAGATATGATTCCAAACATTGGAGAGCTTTCCCTCAATTTCCATTGGCTCCAATTTTGCTAGCATTCCTTGATTCGACACTCAGCCAAATGCTACCTTGACGTCAAAGACCAGCCTTGGATCTGATCTTGTAGCCACATTTGCCGGGATTCACCCCAAAAAATTCGAAGTGCTGAATTTGCATAGAAACTGGAATAAATCCTGCTGGTTTTTTTCAGAAGGCTTTCCAAAATGAATCTCCCACTGTGCATCACAGTGTGCCCTAGCATGAATCACAATAAAGTTCTGTGGGCAGGTCCTATTCCCACTAGAGAAGCTGGCACCATAGCACTGAGCAGGCCACTGTGCATGTGCCGATCTGTCAGAGCTGAGATCAGCGCATAAACAGTAGCCCTGCACTACTGGCCTCTTGATTCTGGCCAGTTTGATCGCTGGTCTGCTCAACAACACTGCATCGCTGCCCTTTAATCCCCCCAACCCTTGATTGCTGGCTTCCAGGACCTCTCCATGCCAGCACTGAATCCCTCAACCCCAACCCCTGGCCTGCCTCGATCTCCCCATCTCCCCCCAGCAGTCCCAATCTCCTGATCCACCCCCTCCACCGGCAGCCCTGACCTCCCTTCCACCCCCCCCCTCCCCGTGCAGCCCTGATGCTCCCCCCCACAGCTCCAACCACCCCACCCCAGCAGGATGACCCACCCACCCTGATGGCCAGCCCCAATTGCTGTCCATCCTTCCTCTGTCATTGATCCCAAGTGCAGAGTGGCAGCATGACTCCCCACCCCACCGATCTCCCCCCAGTAGGCCATGCCCCTTCTGGCCCCACCCACTTGGCACAGCCCAAAAAACCACGTCATCAGTGAGAATGGTGATTTAAAAACCTCTACCTACCAATAGTGCAAATTAAAAGTGCAAAGAACATCTTAAACTATGTACAGTAGCTCGAATGTTGTTATTCAGTCCAGTGTACAGTGCCAAGGTGTGCCCTGGGCATTGCTACTTTGCCCATTGGGCAGGGCCAGGCTGGCACTGCCAGGCCAACCTTTTCCCCCGACCCTCCATGACCTCCCTTTACTCCAGCAGGATTGGGCCGCCAGCTCCCCATTAGTGGGGAGCTGTTGTAAACCCCACTGGTGGGGAGCTGTTGTAAACCCCACTGGTGGGGAGGGAGAGGCTAATGGGCCCGGAGACTTCAGTCGCGGGCCCGCTAATAAGAGGATTTAATATTCAAATCAGCTCCGCACCAATTTCCAGCTGTGGCGGCCAGCCGGGAGCCCGCTAAACGGCCTCTGCTTATGTTTCCCGGCCCGCTGCACTGCTAGAGCCGTGAAGTGGGCTGGGAGAATCGCTGCCCCCATTATTTATAAGGCTGATTCAATTTCATTTCTGCTCAATGGTAACCCACAGGATATTGATAATGGGGAATTCAGCAATTGCAATGCTGTTGAATGTCAAGGGGAGTTGGAGTACATTTCAGCTGCATTTTTCATTTCCCAAAATCTTTTGCTGTCACAATTCCCATCATTTACGGCAAGAATATTGGTGTCAATAGAAGTTCAGCGACCAACATATTTTTTCAAAACCTCTCACATCCCCTCGAGTTCAAGCTCTTGTGTCAATGTTTTATCAAGGCTATAATGAGGTCAGGAACTGAGTGGCCGTGGCAGAATCCAAACTGCACTTAGTGCTGCTTGATAATATTGTTGATGACACCTTCCATCACTTTGTTGATGATCAAGAGTAGATTGATGGGACGGTAATTGGCTGGGTTGGATTTATTCTGCTTTTTGTGGACACATCTGGGCAATTTTCTATAATGTTGAGTAGATGCCAGCATTATAGCTATACTGGAATAGCTCAGTTAAGGATGTGGCTCGTTCTGGAGCACAATCTTAAGCTCTCTTTTCGGAATTTTGTCAAGGCCCATAGCCTTTGAAGCATCCAGTGCCTTCAGCTCTTACTTGATATCACATCGAGAGAATTGAATTGGCTCAAGATTGATGTCTGTGATGCTGGACACTTCTGGAGACCCAGATGGATCATCCACTTAAAACTTCTGGAAGAAAATGATTACAATTTAGCCTTGTTCTTTGCACTGATTTGCTGGGCTCCCCCATCATTGAGGATGATAAGTTGTTTAATTGTCTACCACCATTCACAATTGAATGTGGCAGGACTGCAGAGTTTAGATTTGATCTATTGGTTGCAGGATCGCTTAGCCAAATCTATTGCATGCTACGGTCACTCTTTGGCATGCAAGTAGTCCTGAGCTTTACCTTCACTAAATTGCCACCTCATTTTCAGTTACGCCCAGCCCTGTTCCTGGTATGCTCGCCTGCTTTCCTCTTTGAACTAGGATTGATGGTATTGGTAGAGTGGGGGATATATTGGGCCATGAGGTTACAGATTGTGGTTGAATACAATTTTGCTGCTGCTGATGGCTCATTGTGCCTCTAGGATGCTCACTTTTGAGCTGCTAGACTTCAATGTGAAGACAGGACTTTGTCTCCACAAGGACTGTGGGGTTGTCACTCTTGGCAATTTTTTCATGGACAGATGCATCACTGAAAGAAAAGGGCCAGTGACTGTTATTATGATTTGGTGATACGGACAGCATTCACCAATAGCACCACCCAATATAAGGGCAGTGTTTAAACCAGCATTCACTTGCACTTTCATCCAATGGCAGTATTAGGGAAATTTTTCCTATTGTCGTGCTATTTTATAGTCCAGTGGGTGGGGATTGAACATTTGATGAAGACCTGCCAAACAGGTCTCCTTTCATTTCTTTCCCTATAGCAATCTTCCAATATCATTTGTTGGAAACAGGACATTGGGAGTCAAAAAGGGGCAAGCGTAACCAAACAACGTGTTAAAGGCAGATTGTCATCTGTCACAAATTGCATTGTCACCACTATGGCAATACTGGCTGTTAGCAATATCTGCAGGAAGGGTTTCTACATATTAATAATGCTCTACCCTTGCAATTTGTTCAATGAACGCAGTGTAATTGATGTATTCAATCATCAACAGGATGTGATGGGAATTCCAAAGCCAGAGATACTACCTTTTGCTGGGGTGGGTGTTAGGGCGGGGTGGGGGTGTGGGGAGAGTAGGGATTGGGATGAAGTGTGGACTGGTGAGAGAGATCTTCTAACCCACCGCTATTATCCAAATTGTGCAGTAGCTTCCACTTTCTCTCCTTGATGGAGCCTCACCACAAGAGGGATTATTATTAGGAGCCCAGCAGGAGTGTTCAAATTATACTGACACTTGAAAATTTGCTGGCGGCAGGCTGTTGGAATTCCTTTTTCACATTTACCGTGACAAAGCTTCCAGAAAGGAAAGTCTAGGCTATTGCAGTCAGACCACAGCCCACAAGCAATATCCCCAGCAAACTTTATTTTCTGTACTTTGTTAACATATGTAACAGCTAGCACCACAGGGTTTGGATTCGAAACCTTGTACCTGGATAACCATCCAATTCCCTATTTTGTTTTAAGAACAATTCATACAGAAACAGTAATTTTTTTCCCCTTAATAAAACTAGGAATTATTAAAACCATCACACTGACTTAGCTTTCTTTCGTAGCAGTTTCTGAGAGTCTGGATAGTGGATTAGAATGTCACTCAGGTCTTTCTTGTCGAGAATGAAGAGGTTCGCAAATCCATGGGCAGCGACGTTTGCAGTCCGTCGATTCCCACCTCCCACTGACAGCAAACTGTTAAATTAATACAGATGAGAAGAGCAGCACAAGTGAGATTGGAGAGCTCAGCTGAAAGGATATTCCCTGTTGAAGTAAATAACAGTGTCTGGAATTTCCGCAGGAGATTCTCCTGATAAACTGCCATAATATCCGGGGCAGAATAGTTCTAGCAAATTACGCCACTGTCTCTGGGGAGACGTATAGATTTTCATGGAGGTTACAATAGGAAAATCCCCATGGAAATTCTCTTTTCCTTCCAATAAATATTTGATACATCATCAGTACGATGAAACTAAGATGAAATGAGAAGTGCACTGAAAGGAATATTATTGGGGGGGGGGGGGGGGGGGGAGGATATCACTGATGTCGTCAGATGACGGTGGGAATCCCAATATTCCACTGAATGGGGGATTGGCCAAAAATCGGGATTCCCGCCAGGCATGAGGGCTGGATTAACCCAACCCAGAATGGGCAGCTGTCCGATTATTATGCAAACCTACTTCTTTGCAGACTTATTTCCTTTGAAGAAACCCCGGCTGTTAATCAGACTTAGAATTTTTGTAAACATTGTGGTTAGGAACATGGGGGTACTTGAGATGCATTCAAGTGTGAAGGGAAAGGTAGATAAACATAGCTGACTGGAGGTGGCTGAGTAGAAATCCATTGAGATGTCAATCAAAGACTATTTCAAAGCATTACACTATGAAATTGAAAGAGATCAAACATTTTCAATAGAATAGAGAGGGTTTCAAAGGTTTCAACTTTCTAAGAAGGCTCAAAGACATCAAATAAAACCTGTGTGAATACATTGGGGCTGAGTGAGCAGCTGTGGAAAAGGAACCCCACTCCCCCCCTCAGTAAAATTGACATCTCCTCTCTGCCAGAGGACTTCAAAAGGGGTCTGCTCACATCTGCAGCTTATGACAGAGAGAAAGGAAAGTCCATGCTGCAGAATAGAATGTTGCTGTGATTTAAAAGCCTGATGTGGAGATGCCGGCGTTGGACTGGGGTAAGCACAGTAAGAAGTCTCACAACACCAGGTTAAAGTCCAACAGGTTTATTTGGTAGCAAATACCATAAGCTTTCGGAGCTTGCTGCTCCTTCGTCAGATGGAGTGGTCTCTGTTCTCCAACAGTGCACAGACACAGAAATCAAGTTACAGAATACTAATTAGAATGCAAATCTCTACAGCCAGCCAGGTCTTAAAAGGTACAGATAATGTGGTTGGAGGGAACATTAAACACAGGTTAAAGAGATGTGTAGTGTCTCCAGACAGAACAGCTAGTGAGATTCTGCAAGTCCAGGGGGCAAGCTGTGGGGGTTACTGATAATGTGACATAAATCCAACATCCCGGTTTAGGCCATCCTCATGTGTGCGGAACTTGGCTATCAGTTTCTGCTCAGCGACTCTGCGCTGTCGTGTGTCGTGAAGGCCGCCTTGGAGAACGCTTACCTGAAGATCCAAGGCTGAATGCCCGTGACTGCTGAAGTGCTCCCATACAGGAAGAGAACAGTCTTGCCTGGTGATTGTCGAGCGGTGTTCATTCATCCGTTGTCGTAGCGTCTGCATGGTTTCCCCAATGTACCATGCCTCGGGACATCCTTTCCTGCAGCGTATCAGGTAGACAACGTTGGCCGAGTTGCAAGAGTATGTACCGTGTACCTGGTAGATGGTGTTCTCACGTGAGATGATGGCATCCGTGTCGATGATCCGGCACGTCTTGCAGAGGTTGCTGTGGCAGGGTTGTGTGGTGTCATGGTCACTGTTCTCCTGAAGGCTGGGTAGTTTGCTGCGGACAATGGTCTGTTTGAGGTTGCGTGGTTGTTTGAAGGCAAGAAGTGGGGGTGTGGGGATGGCCTTGGCGAGATGTTCGTCTTCATCAATGACATGTTGAAGGCTCCGGAGGAGATGCCGTAGCTTCTCCGCTCCGGGGAAGTACTGGACGACAAAGGGTACTCTGTCCACCGTGTCCCGTGTTTGTCTTCTGAGGAGGTCGGTGCGGTTTTTCGCTGTGGCGCGTCGGAACTGTTGATCGATGAGTCGAGCGCCATATCCTGTTCTTATGAGGGCATCTTTCAGCGTCTGGAGGTGTCTGTTGCGATCCTCTTCATCCGAGCAGATCCTATGTATTCGGAGGGCTTGTCCGTAGGGGATGGCTTCTTTTACGTGTTTAGGGTGGAAGCTGGAGAAGTGGAGCATCATGAGGTTATCCATGGGCTTGCGGTATAGTGAGGTGCTGACGAGACCGTCCTTAATGGAGATGCGTGTGTCCAAGAATGCAACCGATTCCGGAGAGTAGTCCATGGTGAGTCTGATGGTGGGATGGAACTTGTTGATGTCATCATATAGTTGTTTCAGTGATTGCTCACCATGACTCCAAAGGAAGAAAATGTCATCGGTGTATCTAGTGTATAGCATCGGTTGAAGGTCCTGTGCGGTGAAGAAGTCTTGTTCGAACCTGTGCATGAAGATGTTGGCATATTGAGGTGCGAATTTTGTCCCCATGGCTGTTCCGTGTGTCTGGATGAAGAACTGGTTGTTGAAGGTGAAGATATTGTGGTCCAGGATGAAGCGGATGAGTTGTAAAATTGCATCTGGAAACTGGCAGTTGACGGCATTGAGTACTGAGGCCGTTGCAGCAATGCCATCATCGTGGGGGATGCTGGTGTAGAGTGCCGAGACATCCATTGTGACGAGGAGTGCTCCTGGTTCAACTGCTCCATGTGTGTTGAGTTTCTGTAGGAAGTCCGTAGTGTCGCGACAAAAGCTGGGGGTTCTTTGTACAATGGGTTTCAAGATGCCCTCGACATAGCCGGAGAGGTTCTCGCACAGGGTTCCATTTCCTGAAACGATGGGACGGCCGGGTGTGTTCGCCTTGTGTAAAGCCTGCCAGCTGTCCAAGGGGCATGGAAATTAAAGTGACCAGGCCACTTTAAATTTTCACAGCTGTCAGGGAAGATGTTGATCACAAAGCTGCCTGAAGTCTTCAGATCTGCCAGGACTAGAAAAGGCAGTCCACCCATGAGAACCTCATCCTGAGGCAGAGTGGTGAAGGCTGCCCCTTGTCCCCAGCCCAAGCCCACCCAATCCCTGGGACACTTGAGGGATCCTCTTTTTGCAGCCTGGCAGTGGCAGAGAGACAAATGGCCATAGAATATATACTTCCTTGACTGACCCTCGCTGGGGCCCAAGGTGCCAGGCCAGGGTGCCAGTGACAGGATGACAGGGAGCAATGCAACATGGACACTGCCAAGATGCATAGCTTATAGGTGGCCTGAGGGGGGAAAGCGCTGAGTGGGGATCTGAAAAGGGATCGGGTCCAAGGGCTGACGGGTTGGGTCACCCTCTTGCCTCGTGGTGTGAGGAGGGCGGGATGACATATTATTGGAGTGGTGGGTTGAGGGAGGATGCCCCTCTTTGCTGAGGGGTTGATGGTTGTCTCCTGGACTCTCGGAGTCCAGCATGCCTGATCCATGCTAGTCATTATTAGCACCAAAGACTGCCCAGTGCACTTCCCACTGGAGAGATGGGGAATGGCGGGGTAGGTGCATGGGCCATCAAGCCCACTAATTGTATTACAATTAGCGGGTTTGCATAATAATTGGGTTGCCGTCTGTTTTGGACGAGAACCTGATCGGGACTGGCAGGGCTATTCAGGTGAATCCAGATTGCCCTCATGCCTGGTGAGAATTCTAATTTTTAGCCAATGCTGCAGTCAGTGGGGCATTGGGATTCCCATCAGCTGTCGGATGAGGTCAGTGAATCCCCCCCTACATTTGATTCCCTCATCCAAAATGTTGATATATAGGGGGTGATTTTCCTACAAAGAAACTAAATGCCCAATGGGCAGGAAAACGGGAGATTTTGCCATATGTTTTTTGGATGTACTTAGTGGGATAAATTTCCAGCACCCTGTGCTTTACAGAGTGCACCGGGGGATTCACACCAGTATTCCCACCTTCCACTGAAAAGGACCTATTCAATCCTACTGTTTCCAGTCTGCTAACCAATTCTCAATCCATTCCAATATAACGCTCCCAATCCCATACATTTTAACTTTGCACACTAACCTCTTTATAAAAAGCTTTCTGAAATTCCAAATATGCCACATTCACTGGTCTCTCTGATCTATTCTACTAGTTACATCCTCAAATACTCCAGTAGATTTTTCAAACATGATTTCCCTTTCATAAGTCCAGGTTAATTCTTCTAATCTTGTTGATATTTTCAAAGTGTCATAGTGTCACATCCTTTATAATAGACTCTAACATTTTCCCTGCTACTGATGTTAGGTTACCCAGTCTGTAATTTTGTTTTCTCACTTCCTCCTTTTTTAAATAGTGGGTTAGCAATTGCCACCCTCCAATCTGCTGGTACTGTTCCAGAATATACAGAATTTTGGAAGATGACAACCAATTCACTCTCTATTTCCATGGCCACCTCCTTTAGTACCCTGGTATATAGTAACCAGCCAACTCTTGATGTCTAAGGCACAAATAGTGAATACTTGAGATTAGAATGACGCCTGACTTGTCGCATCCCGAAAAAAAACTTTGTTAAATGCTTTCTCTTCAAAGTCACTAGTAACTCAATTTAACCACATTTTTACATGGATTTTTATAATAAGCTTGACTGAAAAGAAACTTTGATTCTAAACTGGAGCAGTCTGAGAAAAATAATTAACAGAACCTTACCTGATCTCACCAAACACTGAGCCTGCTCGTAGAGTCACAAATACAGTCTTTCCATCAGGACCACCAACAACCTGGACCTCTCCAGCTTTAATGATGTACATTTCTCTCCCAATCTCTCCCTAAAACAATAAGAGATTGACATTCGTTCAGCAGTCAGACTAAAAACATGGCATCAAGAACTCCAGATAATTGTCCAAGAATATGATGTAGTTAAATTGTGGATAGGTACATATAGATTACAGTAAATATATACATTATACACATATAATAAATATATATACATACAATGTACATATATTGGGCCACATCATGCTCATTTGCTATTTAGCCCCAGTTTTGATCTGGTTAGATGTCAATCGATGGTAAAATCAGGTGGGATGTAAATAATACTGGCTATGGTACATATTGGGACAGTAAGAAGTCTCACAACACCAGCTTAAAGTCCAACAGGTTTATTTGGTAGCACTAGCTTTTGGAGTGTCGCTCCTTCTTCAGGTGAGTGAGGAGTTGTGTTCACAAACAGGGCATATATAGACACAGACTCAATTTACAAGATAATGGTTGGAATGCGAGGGTGGAGCTCTGTTATGAGAAAACTCAGGGTTAATTAAAATCACCAGTTTCTTTGCAAACTAGCTAAACTAATTAATGTGGCTGGTTATCCTCTGAATCTTTTGTCTCAGCATCAGCTTGCGATTGACTTGTCAGTTCTACCTCAAGTTGGTAGCACGTTCTCTGCTGAATCTAAATGTTGTTGTTCAAGCGCACTCCAGAGATTTGAGCAGATAATATGGGCTAACATTCTACTTCAATACTGAGAGAGTGTTGTACTAACAGAGGTGCCGTCTTTTGGATGACACATTAATTCATCTGCTGTCTCAGGTGGCCATAAAACATACTTGACTCTATTTAAGAACAGCAGGGAACTTCTCCCCAGTGACCTGCCACTACTTATACACCAGCCATATGACCAATCATCCTGGATATTCTAGGACTGCTCTATAATTTGGTGTTATGTCCACCGTTCCTGTTAAGGCCTTCCTAGGACACAATTTGTCCTGGATTTTTTTCTCTTGGTGCAGAACCTTCTGTCTGCACATGCATTATGGTATGTTGGCAATCGGTGAGGGAGATTGTCCAGCAGGTGTTTGAGCTGGCAGTATCAGAGGTATCGTGGTAGTATTATGCCCAGTATAAGGATAGTCTGGCTGGCCCTGAACCCTCTCCTGACCCTGCTCACAAGGTAGTGTTGCCTGCCTGGCTACCGACTCGCCCATCCTGACAGGTTCGCCACATCCCTCAGCTCCACAAAATTGCCACCACCCCCCACCCAGATTCACTAACCTTTTCAATCTCCCCCTCACTCACAGGTTCACCAACCTTTTCACATTCCCCCACCCATGAGTTCAAGAGCCCCTTTAACCAACCCCCCCAATCAGCACTATTCCACACACCACACACCCCTGCCCATCCACTGCCCCCTGACAATTTCACCATTCCTCTTAGCCCTCTCCATTTTGACAGTTTCACCGGCCCTTTCAGTGTGCCCACTGACAGGTTCACCAGCACCATCCCCACCCTCACATGTTAAAATAATACATTTGTGTGCCATTACCTCTAAGGCGTAGTTTAAAGTATTATTTGGACAAATTTGATCATATAATACAGGAAATGGAATGTAAGAACTAAAATAACAGAAATATAGAAGTATTTGCTGGATAAAGTACCTAAAAGAACAAGAATCCTATGGTGCTAATCAAAAGAAAAAAATTAACCACCGAAACGGAATTAAAAAAAAAAATTCAGCTGATCAGTAAACAATTGGGCATTTGCAGAGCCCTGGGTGGAGATACCTGTACAGAGTTTGTGCAGGACCCAAGATGGAGATACCTGTTCCTGCGGCAGGTCTATCTTCAGCCAGTTGGTTTGGAATCTGCATCCTTCAATTTCCACTCAAACACTCCTTTCAAGTATATTCATAACCATGACTCCAAGTCAAAAGCTCACCCATCCCATATTAAAACATAATTTATATGATTACCTGCCTTTCACAGAATTATTCAGATCTGATTAATACATCCAAATAAGAACCAAATTGCTGTTCTTTCAAAGAAATGTAAACATCGCCAGTTCATATTGGGTCATACCAGTTTTTGGATTTGCTGCTTATCCAAAAGGATTTGTCTTTGCATCTGCTCTCCATCTAATTAATCAAAATATCTATCTTTGTTAGGAGGGGACAACATTCTTACAGGGGGAATGCAAAGATCCATTTCTGTTGTTTGCTTTTAAAGATAAAATTAGTTTAGAAGAAAACTGAAGGAAATAAAGGTGAAGAAATAAAAATCTAGACAATTAAGCTGATATTGGTGTGTAACAGAGTGTCCTTGGTATTAACGGAGAAGTCAGCAGATAATGACACTCCAGTGCCTTACAGAGGGTGTGCTGCACAGTCAAAGGGGTTTGTGTTTCAGACGAGATCATAGAAATCATAGAAACCCTACAGTACAGAAAGAGGCCATTCGGCCCATCGAGTCTGCACCGACCACAATCCCACCCAGGCCCTACCCCCATATCCCTACATATTTATCCACTAATCCCTCCAACCTACGCATCTCAAGACACTAAGGGCAATTTTTAGCATGGCCAATCAACCTAACCCGCACATCTTTGGACTGTGGGAGGAAACCAGAGCACCCGGAGGAAACCCACGCAGACACGAGGAGAATGTGCAAACTCCACACAGACAGTGACCCAAGCCGGGAATCGAACCCAGGTCCCTGGAGCTGTGAAGCAGCAGTGCTAACCACTGTGCTACTGTGCCGAGATGCTAAGTGAGATCCTGCCTGGGGGGGATGTGAAAGATTCAATGGCACTTTTCGAATAGCAGCTAATTTTCTTTGGTTTTCTGACCAATACTTGCCCCTCAAATTCCATCAATCAAAATATATTATTTGGCAATATTGTCATTGTTCTTAGTGGGTGCTTGCTGTGCACACATTGGCTGCTGTGTTTCCTACATCCCAACAGAGATTACATTTCAAAAGTGCTACATTGACTGTAAAATGCTTTGGGACATCAAGAGGCCACGAAACATATATAAATGTAATGCTTTCTTTTAACAGACCCATTTAGGGATTTTACAGTTACCTTCTTACACACATAGTCGCCAGGCAGGTATACTACCGACTTGAGTCGATTCAACATGTCGAAGATCATCTGTCTATCACAGCCCTGTGGAAAAAAGCAAATTGAACAAGGATTGAACTTCCAATTCCTGGACTGCCGGTTTTCTTATCTGCTATTTCATCGGGTAGAAAGAGGGTTAATTTAGGATTAGGGGCAAGTAGTGTTGTGTCCATGTGACATTAAGCTAAGATTCATTATCCATCATGAATGCTCCACCCAAAAAAGTCCTAGGCTCGTTGATGCTTCATCTTAAACTTGTTTTCTTGCCGTTTTCGTCAATGGTGGTTTGTCATTGCCTTCACTGTCGGGGCAAACAGTATGAAGAGGTTGGTTGCAAGGTCTCCCTCAGCTGGAATGGGAATCAAACCTGCAATGTTGACACTATTCTGAACCACACACAAACCATCCAGCAAACTGAACTAACCAGCCCCCAAGCCAAGATTGTGGGAATATTTTGTAGTGATATCCATAATTATAAAGGGTTTTCATAGAGGAAATAAAGAAAATTGTTCCCTCTATTAGTAGATTGATAATCAAAAGATGAGGTTTAAGACATTTAGCAACAGACCTGGGGTGGGGGCAGAGATGAGGATTATTTTATTCAGTGAATTGCAATGATCTGGGACACAATTCCTGAATGGGTGGTCAAAATAGATTCAGTAGCAATTTTCAAAAGGGATTTGGATATGTACTTGAAAAGGAAAATTTGCAAAATGCAATCCCAGTTAAGCTTAAAGAGACAACTCATAGAGGTGAATTGGAGGTGTATATCTCTGTCACATAAATTCTGACTCTATTTCATCATTGGCTGAATTTTGAGAACATTGAGCATGCAGATTGTCAAGATTGAGTTCACTGCAAACAACTGCACTACAACCAAATCTCCACCACCCACACCCCCAACCAGTACATTGGAACATAGGAATGAGGAGCAGAAGTAGGCAATTCAGCCCTTCGAGCCTGCTCCGCCATTCAATCAGATCATGGCTGAGCTCTTCCTAGTTTCAAATCCACCTCCCTACTTGTTCCCTATATCCCTTTAATCCATTTTTTAAAAATCAAAAATACATCTATCCCCTTCTTGAAACCATTTAATGATTCAGACTCCACCGCGCTATGGGGCAGCGAGTTCCACAAATTCACCACCCTCTGTGAAAGGTAGTTCCTCCTCATCTCAGTTTTAAATCTACCACCTCTCAACCTATATATGTGACCTCTTGTTCTAGATTGCCCCACAAGGGAAAACATTTGGTTAACGTTTATCAATCCATTTTAATATTTGATATACCTCGATCAGATCCCCTCTCATTTAAATTCCAGCAAGTGCAAGTCCAAACTGTTCAATCTCTCCTCATGCATCAACCCTTTCATCCCCGGAACCAATCTGCTGAACCTCTTCTGAACTGCCTCCAATGCCACCACATCCTTCCTCAAATAAGGAGATTAAAATTGGACATAATAATCCAGATGTGGTCTCAACAACACCCTATTGAATTGCAACAATACTTCTCTACTTTTATACTCCAGTCCTTTTGCAATAAATGCTAACATTCCATTTGCCTTTATTACACGCTGTATCTGCAGACTGACTTTCTGCAATTCATGAACAGAGACACCCAGATCCCTCTGCCCTGATTCATTTTGAATCTGCTGCCCCATCTCTCATCTCCCAGTAACCAAATCTGTTCCAGCACTAGTCCAAAGTGGTCAGTCTTGAAGGAGTCCTCAGCAGCTCTGAAACCCAGAGGGCATAGGTCAAAAGTATCTCAGCAGTTAGGGCGGGGATCTGAGCAACCTGTCTCCACCTCTGTTGGAGCCACACAGGATGTACCATATGTAAGCAGTAGGAAGCCTAAGAGAAAGTTGCTGTAGGGGTAGGCACCTGGGGTTCTGACAAAGCATTAAGTTGTTAAGTTTTCATTTTTAAAAATGGCTCATACAATTTATTGATTGCTCTTTCGGAGAGTCGGTGCAGTCACGTTGGGCTGAATGGCCTCTTTCTGCATGGTAGGGATTCTATGATTTTATTAGCATCAATTCTGCATTTGTCCATCATTGCAATTCAAGCTCCAGCTCACATTATCATTTATTTCATGGTGCATGTCAATATATGACAGGACCCATTGGACAGATGTGCAATAGATGAATGAATGATTGAAGGATTGTTTCCTGCAGAGGGAAAGATGGTCCTGATGGTTGGGACAGATCTCAGGATTGCATTTGTTATGCAGGACAAAAGCAGGAGAAATCTAACCCAGCCAATTACCGCCCAATCAGTCTACTCTGGATCATCAGTGAAGTAATGGAAGGGGCTGTTGTAGGCTGCAAAGAGACATAGATAAGATGCAAAGCTGGGCTGAAAAATGGCAAATTGAGTTTAACCCTGATAAATGTGAGGTGATTCATTTTGGTAGGACTAATTTAAATGAGGATTACAGGGTCAAAGGTAGGGTTCTGAAGACTGTGGAGGAACAGAGAGATCTTGGGGTCCATATCCACAGATCTCTAAAGGTTGCCACTCAAGTGGATAGAGCTGTGAAGAAGGCCTATAGTGTGTTAGCTTTTATTAACAGGGGGTTGGAGTTTAAGAGCCGTGGGGTTATGCTGCAACTGTACAGGACCTTGGTGAGACCACATCTGGAATATTGTGTGCAGTTCTGGTCACCTCACTATAAGAAGGATGTGGAAGCGCTGGAAAGAGTGCAGAGGAGATTTACCAGGATGCTGCCTGGTTTGGAGGGTAGGTCTTATGAGGAAAGGTTGAGGGAGCTAGGGCTGTTCTCTCTGGAGCGGAGGAGGCTGAGGGGAGACTTAGAGGTTTATAAAATGATGAAGGGGATAGATAGAGTGAACGTTCAAAGACTATTTCCTCGGGTGGATGGAGCTATTACAAGGGGGCATAACTATAGGGTTCGTGGTGGGAGATATAGGAAGGATATCAGAGGTAGGTTCTTTACGCAGAGAGTGGTTGGGGTGTGGAATGGACTGCCTGCAGTGATAGTGGAGTCAGACACTTTGGGAACATTTAAGTGGTTATTGGATAGGCACATGGAGCACACCAGGATGATAGGGAGTGGGATAGCTTGATCTTGGTTTCAGATAAAGCTCGGCACAACATCATGGGCCGAAGGGCCTGTTCTGTGCTGTACTGTTCTATGTTCTATGTCTATGTCTATTAACAGGCTATCAAGCAGCACCTGCTCAGCAATAACCTGCTCAGTGACACCCAGTTTGGGTTTCGCCAGGGTCACTCAGCTCCTGAGCTCATTACAGCCTTGGTTGAAACATGGACAAAAGAGCTGAATTCCAGAGGTGAGGTGAGAGTGACAGCCCTTGCCTTCAAGGCTGCATTCGACCGAGTGTGGCACCAAGGAGCTGTAGCGAAACTGGAATCAACGGGTATCAGGAGGCAAACTCTCCACTGGTTGGAGTCATACCTGACACATAGGAAGATGGTTGTGGTTGTGGAGGGTCAGTCATCTCAACTCCAGGACATCTCTGCAGGAGTCCCTCAGCCCAACAGTCTTCAGCTGCTTCGTCAATGACCTTCCCTCCGTTATAAGGTCAGAAGTGGGAATGTTCACTGATGATTGCACAATGTTCAGCACATTTGCAACTCCTCAGATACTGAAGCAGTCCATGTTCAAATCCAACAAGTTCTGGACAATATCCAGGCTTGGGCTGACAAGTGGCAAGTAACATTCGCGCCACACAAATGCCAGGTAATGACCATCACCAATAAGGGAAAGTCTAACCATCGCCCCTTGATATTCAATGGTGTTACCATCACGGAATCCCCGCCGTCAACATCCTTAGAGTTACCATTGACCAGAAACTCAACTGGACTCAGTACGTAAACACAGTGGCTACAAGAACAGGTCAGAGGCTAGGAACACTGCGGTGAGTAACTCACCTCCT
Organism: Mustelus asterias; assembly: GCF_964213995.1. Lineage (NCBI taxonomy): Eukaryota > Metazoa > Chordata > Chondrichthyes > Carcharhiniformes > Triakidae > Mustelus > Mustelus asterias. The sequence goes on along the minus strand of NC_135804.1, from coordinate 57,769,675 downwards.
GACTCACCAAAGTCTGTCCACCATCTACAAGGCACACGTCAGGAGTGTGATGGAATACGCCCCACTTGTCTGGATGGGTGCAACTCCAAAAGCACTCAAGAAGCTTGACACCATCCATGACAAAGTAGTCCACTCGACTGGCACCATATCCACAAACATTCACTCCCACCATTACCGATGCTCAGTAGCAGCACTGTGTACTTTGTACCAGATGCACTGCAGAAATTTGCCAAAGATCTTTAGACAGCACCTTCCAAACTCACGACCACTTCCATCTAGAAGGACAAGGGCAGCAGAAACACGGGAACACCACCACCTGCAAGTTCCCCTCCAAGCCACTCACCATCCTGACTTGGGAATATATATCGCCGTTCCTTCATAATCGCCGGGTCAAAATCCTGGATTTCCCTCCCTAAAGGCATTGTTGGTCATGGACGGCAGTGTTTCAAGAAGGCAGGTCACCACCACCTTCTCAAGGGCAACTACGGATGGGCAATAAATACTGGCCAGGCAGCAACGCCCATGTCCCATAAATGAAAAAAAAATTTAAAGTGTTTTACACGAGGTGAAATATTGCAATATTAGGCCAATTAGGGCAACAATGTAAACAGTTGGTTTGGCAATGGGGGTCCTATTCTTATTCTCCTTCTCATCTTGCTCCATGTTCTTCTCATCCAAAGATGAGCGATGTTAGTTCTCCTCCACCTGAAATGTTTCCTCTGCACTATGTTGTGCAGGACATACTTCACCACTAATATTCTGAACACTTCTGCATACGAGTACTGAAGGACATCTCTAGGCCCATCCCAGCACTTGGAGTGCATCTTCAACATTTCAATGGTTTTCTCTGTAACAAATCCAGTAGCCGTGTGGTTTTATTGTAGCACTCCTGTACTTCATTAGTAAAATTCCACACAATTTCATAAGCCAAGTTTGAGGGAAGCTTTCCTGGTTTCCCAAGAAACGGCTCTTGTTGCCTAGGATGTAAAGATTTGGATTGTTGGAGTATGAATGCGTTACAACAACTTCCAGGGAATCTGACACAGACATGCACAAACCTCTTCTACTGGTTGCACACTAGCTGCATGTTGATGGAAGAATATTCCTCACTGTTTGTAAAAAAACTCCTAGTTGCTGTGGTGATGCTTTGGTTGCCATATGTATGGACCTGATGACACCCTGTACCTGGAGGAATCCAGTCAGAGGCAAATCCCAGTATCCCTTTATTCTGACTATTATCATCTGTAATGATTCACTTTTACAGACTTCATTAGAGACACAAAAGTATTGATCAATAAGAAGAATTGTACAGCAGCCGGCTGTCACACGGCTGCCCCTGGGTCCCTACGTGACTCCAGCCTAAGAGAGGACTTCACTCCCTCAGATGTTTACCCATTCTGACTTCCAATTGGTCCCCCAAGCCTGGTATTCTTACTCTGCTGTGTTGCTCTTAAAGTCACAATCACCACCTCATCAAAGAGAAAATTTACATAATTATTGTTTCTGGGAAACTATGTATCATTGATGTATGTGTATTTATGTTCAGCCAACAGGCAGATTCTGGATATGTTTCCAGGACTGGCCTGGTAGGACCCAGAGGTCTGCAGATGTTTGTTGCCACCTGCCATAACAGCCTCAGCTAGCAGAAGTCCTGCTCTTTGAAGGAAGCAAGCTGAGCCTCTGTCTGTGAACCATGGGTATGGCGCCCTGCAATTCTAGCTGCTCTCCAGCATCCCTCCCTCCTGCACCCCTCCCTCCTGCATCCTTCCCACACACCTTCCTCTTGTACCTCTCCCTCCAACACCCCCTTCCCGTCACCCCTCCCTCCTGTAGCCTTTCTTCTGCACACCTCCCTCCTGCACACATGTTGATCCCATCACATCTGTGACTGGTAATGGTCGTCCTCTCCTAATGTGCGTTTAAAGACATCTGAGATGCCTCCCATCCTGATATTGTTAATTTGGAACGCACACGCACACGCACGGACGCACGCACACACACACACACACACAGTCTGTCTCAAGGAACTGGAACAGTGGTTGGGAATTTCTGATCCAGATTTAAGTCCCCTAGTCAGTTTGGGAAGTGAGACTGTTTTTCACTGCGGTGCCCAGCAGGAAATTGTGCTAGATCATATGATCCTGTGTTTATTAATTATGCAGTCGGGCATTTCCTGTTGTTGTTCACAGAGCGACAGGAAGTTGCACATTCTGTCGTCATATCTGGGCACCATATTTAAAAGGCACCCAGGCATGTACTACTTTACCATTGATCAGGATATGGAGCAGTGGCACCCAGATTTAACGATACTTTCCTGGAAATATGGCTGACTGTAGTGGAGAAGGGGAGGGACGTCCTCTACCTGGGAAATGGAAGGCGAAGGACTGCCTGACTCACCAACCCTGCATGGGAGGTATTTTCCAGGGTGGGGAGTGCCAATTGCAGTCACCAGAGGATAGTCCCACAGTGCAGGAAAAGGATGAAAGATCTCTTCGTGCCACCAGGTTATGCGAATTCTCTACTCCCTATACTCACCTCACTGAATGGGAGCTGGGACATGGGCCTCAGTGGTAAGGTCACCACACTGTACTCTCCCGGCGTAGAATTGCATCTTAGTGTGATGTGGCAATGCCTCATAGCCCCACTGCAGTCCATATGGTCTACAGGTAGAGAGGCGATTGAGAGTCTTTGACCCTGCCACAAAGAGAACTCAGATTCTGTTGGGGGTTGGCGTAGTGAGTAGCACCATTCACTGCTGATGCCATACCTCTGTCAGTCTTATCCACCTATGAGCTCACTGTTCTGGAGGATGCTGCCGAAGAACACTCGTGGACTTGGTGCAATGCATCTTTCATAGGGCACACAGTAGCCAGTGGGTTGCTGGTGAAAACTGGTAGCACACAAACACCACCTGCATCCTAATTGCTTTCAAACCATCTTCTCTCCTTGTGCAGAACAAGTTAACGTACAACAAGCGCAAGAGAGGAAGGACAGGAGGACATAGCTGAACTCTAGCACCTCACACCATTTGAAGAGTGGATTGCTAAACTGGCAGAGATTAGGACTGTTCATGTGCAGACTAAGAAGTCTCACAACACCAGGTTAAAGTCCAACAGGTTTATTTGGTAGCAAATACCATAAGCTTTCGGAGCAATGCTCCTTCGTCAGATGGAGTGGTCTCTGTTCTCAAACAGGGCACAGACACAGAAATCAAATTACAGACAATACACATCTCTTTAACCTGTGTTGAATGCTCCCTCCACCCACATTGTCTGTGCATTTAAGACCTGGCTGGCTGTAGAGATTTGCATTCTAATCAGTATTCTGTAATTTGATTTCTGTGTCTGTGCCCTGTTTGAGAACAGAGACCACTCCATCTGACGAAGGAGCATTGCTCCGAAAGCTTATGGTATTTGCTACCAAATAAACCTGTTGGACTTTAACCTGGTGTTGTGAGACTTCTTACTGTGCTTACCCCAGTCCAACGCCGGCATCTCCACATCATGTGCAGACGGCCAGGTCAGTGTCCGGCTTCCATCCAGTGAGGAACAATGCTTACTGTCTTTACACGGAAACCTAAAGGTCATGCTTGGTGCCATGTTGAAGGCAGCCCATGCAGTCAGTCACTCTCTTCTCTTTCAATTACAAGTGGCAGCAAGAAGAGGGTGAGGCTTGACCCTGAAATTGACCCAGCATTAACTTCAGCACCCATAGGAGTGAGAATGAGAAGGGCAACAAAGACATTACACCTGCACCGCCATCACTGCAATCACTTATTTTGTCCACAAGCTCAGGGACACACACCTCAGTGGTTATTAGATTTCCAGATCTAGTCCAGGCAAGGTCTCATATTCTGGTGGTCACTGCATGGACACGTGTCCACAGCAGGAGGAGGCAGGGACTGCCAAGGTCATCTGCACTCAGAGAACTGCTGGGGAAAAGGCTCCTGTTAAGTCCGTGTCTGATGATGAGCCTCTGGGAGTGGTCCGAGATGATATGCTGGAGATGCAGCGAGAGGCACTGGAGCATCAGGCAGAGGTTCAACAGAGGTGAACATAAGGTGGAGGAGTTCATCCTCTTGCTCTCTGATGCAGTGGCACCAACATGTGTATCGATTGATGTCTCCATGGGGAGGGTGGCGAATGCCATGGAGTATTTGGTTGAGCAGAATGCCTAGTTTCTGCAGGAGATGAATGCAGATGTGCACTCCATCACAGTAGCCATGAGCAAGCTTCTGCAGTGGCTATGCAAGAGTCAGGCAGGGACCCTCGGGCACCCTGAGGGAGGAAAAGCATCAAGCAGATATCCCTGGCACCTTCACTCAGGTCTCTTTGAAGATGCCTGGCCATTCTGAATCCCTTGGGACCAGCCCTTCCTTAGCTTCCATTCCATTTTCCCACTGCAAGATCCCATCTTTCCCCTCACCTTTTTAGTCTCTAAACTAGGCACACCTGCTTTGTACCTCTCCTCCCCATGTTCTTCTCCACCCCCTCCACCCTCATAGAGGCCCTCTTAGCATACTATTAGTTTCTGCAGCCATGGACCTGTTGCTGGGTTCTCCATTTGGTCAAGGCTCCACTTGTCCACTTGCTGCGTGAGCTCCACTTGCAGCTCCTGGCTGCAACACGACTCCAAGCTCCACTTGGTGCTCCAATAAGTCCAGGCTTATGAATGCCATGTTGGTCTGGACATTTCTGGACCAGTGTGAAATCTCCCTGGTGGGACAGTCAATTGGATGGGGTGGATCTCTGGTTAGTATTCATTTGAATCCCAACTATTCCAGCCTCTAACAGGAATAGCAACCTGCCATTAACCTGGTATGATGGTCAGGATTGCATGTCCCCATCATAATTTCTTGCCGCTGGAAAATGATTTTCCAGTTCCTGACATATTGTCTGTCCCCCCCACCACTGGTGGGAGGGAGCAATTCCGCCCACTAAATGAAGTGAGTGAGTTTTTATTCAGATGTATCAATGATAATGTCCACCCGAACAGCTGCTAAAGCTCACTTCTGTTCCCTGCTTAGTTTTGCAAGCCCCAGAAAACCTGTACTACTTTAGTAAATTTTACAGCCATTTTAAAACAAATTTAAAAAGAAATCATTAATGTCTCCACTGTCACAAATTCACTGTCACAACCAATTATTAAAACTTTGATTTCAACGTGTAGTAAACAAATGTACCTCCATTACATAAGTCCCCTGGGCCGGATGGGATTTATCCCAGGATTCTCTGGGAGGCTAGAGAGGAGATTGCAGAGCCTTTGGCTTTGATCTTTGTGTCGTCATTGTCTACAGGAACTGTGTCAGAAGACTGGAGGATAGCAAATGTTGTCCCCTTGTTCAAGAAGGGGAGTAGGGACAACCCTGGTAATTATAGACCGGTGAGCCTTACTTCTGTTGTGGGCAAAGTATTGGAAAGGATTATAAGAGATAGGATTTATAATCACCTAGAAAGGAATAATTTGATTAGGGATAGTCAGCACGGTTTTGTGAAGGGTAGGCCGTGCCTCACAAACCTTATTGAGTTCTTTGAGAAGGTGACCAAAGAGGTGGATGAGGGTAAAGCGGTTGATGTGGTGTATATGGATTTCAGCAAAGCGTTTGATAAGGTTCCCCATGGTAAGCTTTTGCAGAAAATACGGACACATGGGATTGAGGGTGATTTAGTGGTTTGGATCAGGAATTGGCTAGCTGTAAGAAAACAAAGGGTGGTGGTTGATGGGAAATATTCATCCTGGAGTTCAGTTACTAGTGGTGTACCGCAAGGATGTGTTTTGGGGCCACTGCTGTTTGTCATTTTTATTAATGACCTGGATGAGGGCGTGGAAGGATGGATTAGTAAATTTGCGGATGACACTAAAGTCAGTGGAGTTGTAGACAGTGCGGAGGGAAGTGGCAGGGTAGAGAGGGACATAGATAAGCTGCAGAGCTGGGCTGAGAGGTGGCAAATGGAGTTTAATGCGGAAAAGTGTGAGGTGATTCACTTTGGAAGGAGTAACAGAAATACAGAGTACTGGGCTAATGGTAAGATACTTGGTAGTGTGGATGAACAGAGGGATCTGGGTGTCCATGTGCATAGATCCCTGAAAGTTGGCACCCAGGTTGATAGGGTTGTTAAGAAGACGTACGGTGTGTTAGCTTTTATTGGTAGAGGGATTGAGTTTCGGAGCCAGGAGGTCATGCTGCAACTGTACAAAACTCTGGTGCGGCCGCATTTGGAGTATTGCGTACAGTTCTGGTCGCCGCATTATAGGAAAGATGTGGAAGTGTTGGAAAGGGTGCAGAGGAGATTTACCAGGATGTTGCCTGGTATGGTGGGAAAATCGTATGAGGAAAGGCTGAGGGGCTTGAGGTTGTTTTCGTTAGAGAGAAGAAGGTTAAGAGGTGATTTAATAGAGGCATACAAGATGATCAGAGGATTAGATAGGGTGGATAGTGAGAGCCTTTTTCCTCGGATGGTGTTGGCTAGCACGAGGGGACATAGCTTTAAATTGAGGGGTGAGAGATATAGGACAGATGTTAGAGGTAGGTTCTTTACTCAGAGAGTAGTAAGGGCGTGGAATGCCCTGCCTGCAGCAGTGGTGCACTCGTCAACGTTGAGAGCGTTCAAGTGGTTATTGGATAAACATATGGATGATATTGGAATAGTGTAGATTAGAGGGGCTTTAGATTGGTTCCACTGGTCGGCGCAACATCGAGGGCCGAAGGGCCTGTACTGCGCTGTAATGTTCTATGTTCTATTTGTAAATGGACACATTGGAGTCAAGTTACACTTCTGTTCTAGAATCACAAACTTTCACCTCCATCCTTAACTGCTCCCAACCCACATGTTCTTGGGGATTCAAATTCTCCATTCTACGCACAATCACTCGCACAAATTGGAAATTCTCAGTATTTAGGCTACAAAAGACTACAGTCAAGTTTGTTTCAGCAAAGTTCTGTACAGCATTGCCACTCTTGTCTTGCAATAGTGGGGGAAACGGAACATCAGAACACCTGCATAGGCTTTTATGTTACCCTGCAGCCTTGCTTATTCATTTGTGCAAATTGTCACTCCTTATTCCCTACAATATGAATGCATATTCCCTTACATAAGTTCCTTTTGGCTGTCTCCATACCTGAAACAATGCTACTTTACTGACGATGCTGTAGTTAACATCAATAGCGATATCCAGTCTCATCTTGTCAGGAAGTTGCACCAACAGTTCCCTCTCATCTGGAAATAAAACAAGGAAGGGAGCAGGAATTAGAATTCAACCAGCAGGAAAAGACCTTGATCAAACTGGTGGTGCCATTCTCTAAATCAATCAAGACTGCATTCCCAGTTTTTCCAATTTCACATCCAGAGTTAATACATAAGGATAAGGATGCCTGCATCTCTTAAGCCCAACAGATGAGGTGGTTCACTGTCATGGGGCCAATTGTGACAGAGCCTGTAGCATCCAGCATCGCTGTGAAAATGAAGATGATGGTATGTCTGTGACTTAAGGCATTCTCAACTTCCAGCTCAACCCCAGCCTGCTAGTTGGTGTGATCCTGGGCCTCTTGCTTGCCTCCACACATAGGAACATAGGAGCAGGAGTAGGCCATTCAGTCCCGTAAACCTGCTCCCCCATTTAACTAGATCATGGCCAATCTACCTCAGTGCTATCTTCTCAAACTATCCCCATATGTCTTAATGTCATTGGCATCTAGAAATCTTTTGACCTCTGCTTTGGACATACACAAAGATTGAGCCTCCAAAGCCCTCTGAGATAGAGAATTCCACAGATGTACCATGCTCTGATTGAAGAAATCCCTCATCAACTCAGTCCTAAATTGCCTACCTCTTATTTTGTGAATATGCCCTCTGGATCTAGACCATCCCACCAACCAGAGGAAACATTCTTCCTGCATCTACCCTGTTGAGCCCTGTAAGAATTTTGCACACTTCAATGAAATCACCTCTCATTCTTCTAGACTCTAGAGGATACAGATCCTGCCTCCTTGATCTTTCCTCATAGGACAATCCCACTATCCCCCTTCCCCTTTGAGTCCTTGCTTTCAGTCTTGGTATGGACACGTCACCAAATCAACTACCCTGCCCTGTGAAAATGAAGCAACACTGCCTGCCAAATCCAGGAACTCACCACAACACCTCCAAAAGCACTCCACATGCTTTCAGAGACATTTCAATAGCAGACATTATTCTAAGTTGCCTTACCTGCACGTTGGTTGCCTAGACCTTTAAACAGTGCTAGTGCTGGGCTCCTCTTGCAATTGAATGCATGTTCTCTAATGTGTGACCAGTGACTACACTGAATGGACCTGTCTGGTCCAAATTTACAAACACAGCACCAAAGCAGTCAGTAGGCTGAGTGAAGTCACGCCAACAGCAGAATACCCCATGAGCACCCTTTCCATGTGGGCAATGCTGGGAGTAGTTTGAATGCAGTGCTTTCTACCTGGAGATTCTCTGGCAATGTTTGTGAGCACAAGCCTTTCTCACTGACCGCAATATAAAGTGTTGATTATCGATTGAAACAATTCCCATGCTGGCAGTTCCCTTGTTAGTAGCTCTCCACACAGAGTACTCTTGCCTTGTTGAGCTTGAGGAGTCTCAGACAGCTGAGGAAACCCATGTTCTGCTTGTTAAAGCCAGAATGTTGGGTTAATTCCTGAGGTCATTATCTACTTGAATATTTAAATTACTTACCCAAACTATCCAAGGGAGTTTCCTGCTAGCCTCTATACTCGCCCAAGTGAAACCCAGAAGTGGACGAGATAATGTTGGGTTTCTAACCCAATTCTGCTATTTTGGGCTTTAACTGGCTTGTATGCAAATCTGCCACTCTACTGTCAGAATTCTGCCCCAAGATCCAATGAGAGTGAGGAACCTATATTAGTGAGGAAAAATACAGGGGAAATTATGATGGCCTACATCCTAGGATTTTTCTTGAGCTGGCTGCCGATGTAATGGATGCACTGGTTTTGAGCTTCCAGAGTTTTCATGGATTGGATGCAGCAAATGTAACTCTACTGTATAAGAAAAGGAGAGAGAAAGCTGAAAATTATAAGTCAATTCGCCTAACATCATTGACAGGAGATTTGCTAGAATCTATTATTATGGATGTGATGAATGGGTGTATGGAAAATCACAATATGATTAGGTAAAGTTCAGATGATTTAATGAACACAAGAATACAAGCAATAGAAGCAGGAGGAAGCCAGCAGGCCCTTCAAGCCTGCCCCGCCATTCAATACAATTATGGCTGAACTCTATTGGCCTCAGCTCCTTTTCTGTGCCATTTCCCCATAGCCCTCTATTCCGTGTGACGACAATAATCTTTCCCTCAATGTCAGTAAAACGAAGGAGTCATTGACTTCAGGATACGTAGTGGAGGACATACCCCTGTCTACATCAACAGGGATGAAGTGGAAATTGTCAAGAGGTTCAAGTTTCTAGGTGTCTAGATCACCAACAACCTGTCCTGGTCCCTCCACACCGACGTTATAGTTAAGAAAGCCCACCAGTGTCTTTACTTTCTCAGGAAGCTAAGAAAAGTTGGCATGTTCGCTACAATGCTCACTAACTTTTACAGATACACCACAGAAAACATCCTTTTTGGATGTATCACAGCTTGGTGTGCCTCCTGCTCCATTCAAGACCACAAGAAACTACAAAGAGTTGTGGACGTAGCCCAGTCTATCACGCAAATCAGCCTCCCATCCATTGACTCTATCTACACTTCCCACTGCCTTGGAAAAGCAGCCAGCAAAATCAAGGACCTTACACTCCCTGGACATACTCTCTTCCACTTTCTTCCGTTGGGAAGAAGATAAAAAAGTCTGAGGTCACACACCAACCGACTCAAGAACAGCTTCTTCCCTGTTGCCATCAGACTTTTGAATGGACCTACCTTATATTAAGTTGATCTTTCTCTACACCCTAGCTATGACTGTAACACTACATTCTGCACCCTCTCCTTTCTTTCTCCTCTATGTGCTCTACAAATGGTATGCCTTGTCTGTATGGCATGCAAGAAACAATAATTTTCACAATACCAATATATATGACAATAATAAATCAAATCAAAATCCTTGATCTATGAAATATTTATCCACCTCCACTTTAAATACTTTTGATGATCCAGTCTCCACTAGCCTTTGGGGAAGAGGATTCCAGAGATTCATCACCCTCTGCAAAAAGAAATTTCTACGCATCTCAGTTTTAAATGATGGGCCCTTCATCTTGTATCTATGTCCCCTTATTCGAGACTCTCCCACTAATGCAAACATGTCAGCATCTACCCTGTCAAGCCCCTCAGGATCTTACATGTTTGAATAAGGTCACCCCCTACTCTTCTAAACCTCAAGGAATACAAAGCCAGACTCGTCTGCTAGAACATTTACCTTTCTATCAATTGCTACATGGTCTTCCATTTTGTGTCTCCTCACCCATTTAACAGAGACCACTATGGAATCCAGTATCCTCCCTGCACTTGGACGACTCCTTCTGGTCTCTTACCCACTCTTAATCTTTTCATTGAGACCTGTTGATGTAGCATCAGGTTAAAGTCCAACAGGTTTATTTGGTAGCAAAAGCTACCAAATAAACCTGTTGGACTTTAACCTGGTGTTGTTAAACTTCTTACTGTGTTTACCCCAGTCCAACGCCGGCATCTCCACATCATGATGTAGCATCAACCATCTTAATTTATTTGCTTTGCTCACTCACTCTAACCTGTCTCTCTCTAAGCTTGCTACATTCTGTTTCCTCAGATCTAACCCTGGCATAATTACCAAACCTGCTGACAAGGGTGGTGCTGTTGTTGTCTGGCATACCAGCCTCTACCTTGCAGTGGCCAAATGCCAACTCTCAGACACTTCTTCCTACCTCCCCCTGGACCATGACCCCACCATTGAACATTGTGATGATACTGGGCCTTTAAGAAATGCGGTGGTGAGGGATGCATTAACCGGGAAACCCCGTTGACGACCGCAGGGCCAGAAGATCCCACCACCGGCCACCAGCTAGCCATACTCTGCCGCTGCAGAACACGCCGTGGAGGGGGAGGAAGATCCCGCTCTTTATGTCTATCTGAGATGGCAGACGAGGCCTCGGTTTAACATCTCACCTGAAAGCCAGCATCTCCAACAATGCAGTACTGCACTTAAATTTCAGCCTGAGTGATGTGCTCTAATCTCTGGAGTAGGTTGTGAATTCATGATCTTATTATTTAGGGCTGAAAGGCTGCCACTGAGCTAAAGCAGGTACCCAATAGAGATTGCACCCAAGCAACCATAACCTCATTAAGACCAGCTCCTTCCACTCATAATACTATTAGCAAATACTTTCCTTCCCAAGAACTCCAGTGTGATGCAGCATCTGTCAGCAGCTGCAGGCATTTAGCAGCTGCTGTTTCCTGCCTCCTCTCCCTTTAGCCGTGTCTCTGAGGACAGCCAGGCTGAGATTTAATGCCCACCACACTATCACCAGGTCCTGAATGTGGACCAGGAGCCAGAACTCCCAACTTGGGAACTCCCATACTTGTCTTGCCTCCTCAAAGAGGAATATAAGTTCTGCCTCTGCAAGGCATTAAGAAAACTCCTGAAAATAGTTGTGACACACTGTAGCCAGTTTATACTGTTTTCCTGGGAGTTCTACGGATCTCCTGCCAGGATTACTATAGAGACAACCAAAATCCCTGCAGAATGCCAAGGCCCAAATGTGTTGTGACATTTTAGTTCCATACAGTTCTCCGTTCCTGGTGCAACTCCTGTTCTAAATAATAATTTTCTTAAAAATGGCACTCCAGACAATGCAGCCCCGGAAAAGTTAAAGTTTATTTATTAGTCACAAGTAAGCTTACATTAATATTGCAATGAAGTTACCGTGAAAATCCCTAGTCGCCACCCTCCAGTGCCTGTTTGGGTACACTGAGGGAGAATTTAGCATGGCCAATCCACCTAACCAGCACATCTTTCAGACTATGGGAGGAAACCGGAGCACTTGGGGGAAACCCACACAGACACAGAGAGAATATGCAAACTCCACACAGTGACCCAAGCTGGAAATCAAACTCAGGTCCCTGGTGCTGTGAGGCAGCAGTGCTAACCACTGGGTTCATAGGAAAACTGAGTCATGTCCCCAAGCGGGAACCGAAAATTGGTCAGTCAGATTTGCTGATGTTGAGATAGAACTTCCACTTTGTGGATAAGTAGTTCACTTACCCAGCATTCCTTGTGATGCCCAAGTGAATTCGTACCACTTCCGCACCCGGTTCTGGACATATCGCGGAATTTTGTAGGAGTTCATATATTTCACAGTGCTATCCATGCAGGACCGATAATACGTCTGTCCAGCAGTAGCTGAACCCACCACATCTCTCATCTGTTGAAGAACAAGAACAGTGGATTCCAGTCAGTAAAAGTCAAATACCAAATTATGGATGTCAACCAGAGTTGATCAGAGGTCCTCAGCCAGGGCTCCATGCTCCCTTAGAGGTCACTGAGTAGATTTCATGGTGCCCATGAATTGGTCTCTTCCATTGGTAGGTTCCCATGAGTTTTTTTTTCTATGAGCAGTCTCCCTGCATGTTTTGAGATAATTGGAATTGTATCAGAAATTAACACTGTGCATGCATAGGTTTATATTGTTGAGCACCACTTGCAATATTGTTGGGTGAGTTGCTCTACGTGGCTCACTGGCTTCTATAGATTTATCTTGGAAAGTTGTTTTTTGATTGCATTCAGGTTCATAGACTTGGCCAATCATTAACAATTATTTAGCGATGAAATAAAATAGGCGGAGTTGAAACTTCTTCAAACCAGAGTTGAGGATGGATAAATCAGAGGGTGAGGCAGAAATTACTGAGAAAGTGAGCCTTGTTTACTCCTACTGCCACCCTAAAAAAGTCACACAACACCAGGTTAAAGTCCAAGAGGTTTATTTGGTAACACAAGCTTTCGGACTGTTACTCCTTCTTCAGGTGAGTGAGGAGTTGTGTTCACAAGCAGGGCATACATAGACACAAACTCAATTTACAAAATAATGGTTGGAATGCAAGTCTTTACAAGTAATCAAGTCTTAAAGGTACAGACAATGTGAGTGGAGAGAGGGTTAAGCACAGGTTAAAGAGATGTGTATTGTCTCCAGCCAAGACAGTTAGTGAGATTTTGCAAGCCCAGACAAGTCGCGGGGGTTACAGATAGTGTGACATGAACCCAAGATCCCGGTTGTGGCCGTCCTCATGTGTGCAGAACTTGGCCATCAGTTTCTGCTCAGCGATTCTGCATTCTCATGTGTTGTGAAGGCCGTCTTGGAGAATGCTTACCCGAAGATCAGAGGCGGAATGCCTGTGACTGCTGAAGTGTTCCCCGACAGGAAGAGAACATTCCTGCCTGGTGATTGTCGAGTGGTGTCCCGAGGCATGGTACACTGGGGAGACCATGCAGATGCTACAATGGATGAATGAACACCGCTCGACAATCACCAGGCAGGAGTGTTCTCGTTCTGTCAGGGAGCATTTCAGCAGTCAAGGGCATTCAGCCTTTGATCTGCGAGAGCTGAGAAATCAGGATCACAACCGATTTCTTGGCTCTCGCAATCTTACAAGAACCGGATTTTTGGCAAGGTCATATTTAAATTTATTGAAATGCTTATTTATATGTGTTTAGTGAGCCTGTCGCTCAACTGTCTGGGCTCATTTCCTTTGGTGGCCTTGCTGGGAGAGGTTCTCTCTGGCGAGGCAAACACTGGCTCCCTACGAATGGGGAACAGTCGTGTTAGCCTTGTCAGTGGAACCGGAGGCCATTGAGGCCCCCCAAAGGGGGGGGGGGGGTGGGGGGTGGGGGGGGTGTGCCAGCCTGGTACCTGAGCAATGCCCAGCAGGCACCTTGGCACAGCCCACTGGGCAGTGCCTGGGCGGGGCCTATAGAGGCAGGGCCTGAACATGGCAGGGCACAAAGGTAGCGGAGCCTGAAGGGACAGCCTAATCAGGAGTAGGGGGGACCAACTGCCACTCTGCAACGGGATCAGATCGGGGAGGGGGCATGATCAGTGTGGGCAGTGGGGACTAGGTGCCCATGCATTGTGGGGCTCGTGATTGGCCACAGGCCTCTGCGATTGCAGTGGGTGGAGAGCTGGTAGAGGCTGCCTGTAGCAGGGGTCTGACAGCTCTCTGTTTGTCAGACCCTTGCTGCTGCTATTGAGCATGTACAGAATCAGATGTCTGCACATGCACAGTAGGTCCCTCTGCCGAATTTAGCTGAGCAAACTGCCTGCAGTAACTAGAAACACTCTACACCACTTTTTCAATGACTAAGTGCATAAGATTGGGCGTGAAAACTCACCCAAAAAATGGAACGGGGACTTTCCCATTTTCAGACTAGCTGGACACTTAGAAAAATATCTCATAAAATTCCACCCATTGCGTGAGTACGCCATGACATAGGGATGCAGCCCAACATTTTTTCACATAATTTGATGCACTTCTGGTCAGGCATGTGCCTGTTTGAGCAACATAACATTCTGACACTGGAGTAGATGATAGAAGCATGTCTGTGTTAAGATAGTTAAGATAGACCTGATGAAGGAGCGAGACTCCGAAAGCTTGTGCTGCCAAACAAACCTGTTGGACTTTAACCTGGTGTTGTGAGACTTCTTACTGTGCTTACCCCACTCCAATGCCAGCATCTCCACATTAAGATAGTAATGCAGCTTATGCTAGAAAGAGTCAAAGTACGTCACAACCGTTGCAAAGTACTTGGCTTGCAAGGCAGTAATGCTGCAACATACTCCACAAATTGAATCACCATCCAGAGATGATGCCCCTCCCACTCCCAGCAATGGATGAATGGCAGTCATCAGAGCAAGAGCAATTCTATGTTGAGAACTGAAAACCTATTACTCCTCAGAGCGATGTGGTCAAACTGGTTCGCCTGAAATGAATGTCACCACTTAAAAAAAACTTCAGTTTTTGGTTATTGTCTTTTCTCATTTAGGCCCCATTCTCCACAATATTCCCAATATTGACCAAATGGAAAGGTGGTTGACTTTCTCTTAGACCACTACCTACCTAGCTCATTAACTTGCCACCATTTTGAGGTGGGGGTGGCAGACTGGGGGTGGGGTGGGGATAGATTGGTGTGTGGGAGGGGTTCATTTGTTTATTGAAATACCCTTAGCCCACTCCTTAGAGCAGTGGTTCCCAAAGGGTGCGGCGCGCCACACTGGTGCGGCGAGAGAGGATGGCAAATGAGGCGGGAAGATTCAAGGTCAATCAAAGAAACATTTAAACATGGTTTAAACAAGCATTGTTTTATACTTTCTGGATGTCCCATGATCATATTATAAAGTAGTTGTGTTCTATGTTATGAATCAAGCACTGCTAGGAATTGTTTTTTTTGTTTTTGAATGTATTTCTCATCAATAAAAAATTCGGTGTGGCGCGAGCACATTTTTATTCCTAAAGTGCGGCCCAGTGAAAAAAAGTTTGAGAACCACTGCCTTAGAGGATCAGTTACACCACCTGCTCTCTGCAACAGTAAGGAGGGGTTAGTACACAAATGTCTTGCAATATGAGCTTGTTTAGGACAGTTCTTATCAAGTCAGAACACCTTATTCTTACATAGGATGATTTTTGACCAGAATTAAATTAGAACATCTCAATCATGGTTAATCAGTCATTAAATAAAGACAGTACATTCCAATCTAGTGAATCATCCAGTTCAACATTAGCCTATCTTCCCTCCACTGCCAATGTCTGTTTTGCATTTTTAGATCCTTTTTCTTCCATACCTGACCAATCATGATGGAGAAGATGAAGACTCCCATGAAGTAGTTGATAAGTTGAAAGAGAATTTCAAACACAGTCTGTGGGTCAGGTAGCCCTCCGATTGTAATCAGTGTCTTCACAGCCCAGTAATAGCACCTCATGTAGCTGCAGGAGAGGAAAAGGTAGAGTGTGTAAAACCTCAGAAATTTTTATAGTAAATCATTTCCACTGAGTATAGAAGAATAAAGTGGTGATCATTTTGAGATGTTTAAGATGATTCAAGAATTAGATAGGGGAGGTAGAGAAAAACTATTTCCCCTGATGCACCAGTCCATAACAAGGTGCCTTAAAATTAGAGCTCAGCCATTCGCAGGTAATGTCAGGAATCAATTCCTCACACAAAGGATTGTGAAAAACTTTCTCCCCTGAAGGGCTATTGAGGCTAGATTAAAAAAAATCAAAACTGCAATTGTTAGATTTTTGTGATGTACTGGTATACAGCATGGGTTCCCAAACTGGGGTCTGTGAAGTGTCTTCAGGGGGTTTGCAGGGGATGGGGGGGGGGGGGGGGGGCAGTTGAGCAAGTGAGTGTGAGAGACTGGTGTCTAAGAGAGAAGGGGGTGAGTATGTGCGTGTGTGAGAGAGGGGGTGGGTGTATGTAAGGGGGATGAGTGTGAGAGAAGGGGGTTTGCGTGTGTGTGAGAGAGAGAAAGAGAGAGGTGTGTGTGTGCGCTTGATATGAGAATCAGCCTTTCAGCATCATTCCTCCCATTAAAAATGACAAAAGGTAAGACTTAAGTATTTTTTAGTAAAAGCATTTTAAAATTATTACCGATTATCCACTCCTAAAGTGGATACTATCTCCAGGGGTTAATGTTAAGAGGCCATACGAGGATTGCTTGGCCAGGGGCTAATGTGGGGGGGACATGTAGCTGGTGAATGTTGTTGTGACTGTGCGCCTTTTCCTAATTCCTAATATATGCATAGATATGGCTAGAACAAACATGTTTACATTTGATTTCAGTGTTGCACCTACAGCATGGCAAAAAAGGGGCATCTACATTATGAGAATGCCTTGGGTTCCTCAATGCACTTGGGAGGTCACTAGGGGTTCTGGAAAGTTTGAGAAGCCCTAGTATACAGGAATATAAAACCAAAATGTGCTGGTTAGATGCTTTGGCCATGCTAAATTCTCCCTCAGTGTACCCAAACATGCACCGGAGTGTGGCGACTAGGGGATGTTCACAGTAACTTCATTGCAGCATTAATGTAAGCCTACTTGTGACACTAATAAATAAACTTTAAAAACAAGGTGAGTAAATGGGGTCAAGATACAGATCAGTCATGATCTTAAATGAATGGTAGAATGGTCTCAAGGATTGCCTACTCCTGTTCATATATTCTTGTTCATAGACAAATGCTCAATACCCATTCATTTTCTCCTTTCCTCTCCTGAAGGTGTTAACATTGACTGGAGTGTAGTTCTATTGCACAGCAAGTTCTCTGATAATTCATCAAGGTGATTGTTCTTCAATTTTGAGATTAGGCAGTGAGTGGAAGCAGCAGACTCCAGCCACTTAAGGCCCCACAGTTGACATCTTATCCTTATCTGATCTGACATACATACATTCACATTCTTCAGGTCAGTTTACCAGATAGTCATCAGGTGCAGTAACTCTGCCTGGTCATTTTTGTCCCCTCCCAACTCCAGGGGTACATAGGTAGTGGCCCAACTGCTACAGCATGCTAAGAATACAACAGACTATAACGTAAATGTGGAATATCAAGTTCTACAGTTTCATGCCAAACCATGTGATGCATTTACCCAGCTAGCTAAATATTTTAAAATAAAAATGTTTGGAATTTCCCATCGATGTGATGGTCACTTTATTTTCGATTTGTTCTTTGACTGTGGCTGACATTGGCATTTATGGCTTATCTCTAGTCACCCGAGCACTATGAACATACAAAAATGATGGGCAGGAAAAGATCAGCCAGCCCAGTATCACTTCCCTGTTTCATGCTGGAGCATTTTGGCTAAACATTTCCCTCCCCTACCTCATAGCCATGTAATCTTCTGGATGAGGCACAGAACATAAAACTAATAAGGGGAAATACTCTGGAAAATTACTCTCCGATTTCCTCAAGCAATAAAAACCAGTACCAGAGATCACAAGGACTATGTGTTTATATATAAATCAATGTAATTTCTATCTAATATAATATCATGGGTCAAGAACTGCTCCAGATCCCTCTTGAAAACATACAGAGAGTCAGCACCCAGAGCACCAACTAACAATTCCAGAGGTTTACTAATCTCTGGGAAAAGGAGAGCTGGCTTACATCCGTCTAGAAATATTTTTGAACATCCATCTATGCCCATCATTGTCCCTTGGTCCTTCCCATCTGTCAAACTGAAATAATCTGTGGTTATTTCACGGACCTCTATCAGGTCACCAGAACAACATACTTCCAGTTTTCTGAGCTGATAATCTCTGTTGGGAGGGTCCTTTATGCCAGATATTGTCTGTTTATTCTCCCTCTAGCTGCAGCATTCTTTGCTATTTCTTCCTACCCAAGAGTAGAAATCATCATCAAGAAACAACTGCAAGGCCAGAGCTCTTTAATAGCCTAGTACCTACAATAGCTCCCACAAGCACTTTCAAATTCTTTAAGATCAAAAATCCTCTGGCTACTGCAAGAAAATGGTACAAAAAGCTTCATATAACTTTACTGGGCAGTTTAGGAACCCTTTGAATGATATTTGAAATGTTCATCTTGGGATTTGTACAGCGCACGCTTGGTGGTAAGATTGGAAAATGGCATTAGAGTTGCAATGACATCACCGAGCCTCAATATTGGGTTTGTTAATGAAATTGCCATTTGTTTCAGGGGGATGTTGTGGTCTTGAGGAATTATGTTCCCTGGAAAAGGCCAGCTGTACATGCCAGTGTTTGATGTTCCACCTTTCACTCTTCTCCTCCTTTATCAAAACTTAATTACATAGAACAACATCCAGAGAAAAAGTGCACAGTGTGAAGTATAGTTGGTTGCACTGACAGTTGTCATAATCATGTGAAGAAAGATTGAATTTGTATTCATAAAGGGTCTTTCACATCCTCAGAACATCCCAAAATGTATTACAGTCAATGAGATACTTTTGATGTGCAGCCACTGTTGGAATGTAGGAAATGTGGTGGCCCAAATTGTGCACAGCAAGGTCCGACAAACAGCATTGAGTTAACAATCAGATCTGGTTAAATCTGCTGTAGTGAACTCAAATTGAGGAATAAATATTGGCCAGGACACTGAAGAGAACTCCTCTACTCTTTTTCATAATGCCAAGGGACCTTTTCCATCCTCCTGAGAAAGAATAAAGTGAGTCAATTTAATATCTCATCTGAAAGACAGCACTCTTAACAATTCACTGGAGGGTTCAGGTAGAGTTTGTTCTCCAACCTTTGGTGTATGACATGACCTATGACCTCCTCAGAGGTGAAAGTGCTAACACTAAACAATGGGGACAATTCTCTGGCCCTGCATGCGCAGGCACAAATCCCATTATGGCTAGAGAATCTCGCGAGAGGGGCCATAATGGGATTTGTGAAGGGGCAATCTCATTTTGAGATTCTCCCTGCCCCCGGCTGGCAAATAATCTGGTTCATTGATTCACTGGGCGTGAACCATATTAACATATTTAAATTCTAATTTCAATACACAGAATCTGCTTTAAGCTGAATTCATCCTGCTCCTGTAATTTTCCCATCCCCGGTGCGACATGAAGCCAGCAGGAATCACTACCGGTCTCCAAATCGGAGACTAGACATGATGACCATGCTGGGGGCTTTGGAGGCTATTGAAGCCCCCAGGTGGTCAGGGACATGGCTCGACAATTCCTGGCACTACCAACTGGCACCCACCAGTGTTAACCTGGTTGGCACTGCCAGACAGGGCCTGAAAGGAGTGGCCCTTTGCCAACTCCATAGCGATGTGTTGATGTGTCGCTCACTTGGTGGAGGGGGGGGGGGGGGGGGGGGGGTGCTGGTACTGGATATTGGTTGGGGAGGGGTGGGGGTGATTCTGGTACCAGTGATGATTGGGGGGTTGGGGCTGATGCCAGTAATGTGGTGGGGGGAATGGGTTTTGCTGGCAAGAGGTGGGGGAGGTATGCAGCATTATTTTGAGATCGGGGCACCCTTTAAAAATGGCACGCTGATCTCTGTGAATCTGGCCTTGCCAGTGTCTTTAGGTCCTGCAGATCTCATTCACAGCGCAAATCACCCCAAGCTCCAAGAATATCTCTAATTGTGGGTGGATTTAGATTAGATTGGGTTCCCTCCAACCCATCACACCATATTTCCCACCAGAGACCACACTTTAAACTTTTTTGGGGAGAATTGTGCCCGTTGTCTGATGCAGCTGATATGTCAGTCCCGAACTGACCGAGTAGCAGAATTCATAGGGCATGATTTTCATGCAGGGAACCCAACACCTAGATAATTTCCCCCAGGTCCTGACCTCCCGCCTCAACTGCATTGCTCATTTGATGCTACTTTGAAATGTAAATTGAGCTGAAAGTGAGCTCGGTGCCCAATTAGTAGCACCAAATGTAACTGGGAGGTGGCAGCTGCCTTCAGAGCATGAGCAGCAAAGGCTGGTGACAGCCGTAATGTGAGCTTGCTGCTACTTTGCATAAAAGAGGACACAGCACCTCAGAGGTCCAGCAGCCTTACTGAACACAAAATGGCCAAATGGAAGATAAAGAGCATGATCTGACACAAGGGTCTCCAGCTCATAACATTTTTCAACATAAAGGAAACTTTTGAACCCAACAGCTGTAAACTAAGACGTATTCTCATCCTCCCAACCCCTTAATAAACTTCTTGAGGAGCTTAATGGGCTGTTAGTGGGCAATGAGTCCCCATTCCACCCTTCCCACCTTTCCTTTGAAAAGTGTATCACATTCCAGAGATTGTGGCATCGAATGCTGCTCTCTGGGAATGTGATTTTTGAATCACCGCTCCACATCTTTTCCTGATTCCACCAGCAATTGAAAATCTGGCCATACAGAGTCAGCAACAAGTCGAGAGCAATACCTAACAAAAAAAAATTCCATACTGTAAACTGGAGGAGAAAATGAAAGGAACAAAAGATCACTTTAAGGAGCTGTTGTAAACATTTCAGTGCACAGTTTCCAATTCAAACATCTCTTTGGTTGATTTCCTGTCCCTATCCTCTAGTGAAGATCTACCTGAGAATCCGGGCTGGAACCTCCTGGCTGTTCATGCCTGCGTGATCTTCCAATCCCACCAACGGCTCACCCCTACCACTGGTTTCATGGCAGCAAGGTGTGTGTTCAATTGGAAACCCCATTGGCAATGGTGGGACCAGAAGACTCCGCCACTGACCAATGGCAGGCTGCCTCCTGCCGCTGCGAAACAAGAGGTGGGTTGTGCGGTAAATCCCGCCCCCTGTCCGTAATGTATGGACACAAATATGTCAAACGGAAAGTTTTTACATCATAAAAGCAACAAATGTGATTTGTCTAATCCCGGACATACAGAAGCATGGAAAAATCCCTACCTGTTCCCTTCACCATCATAGACCCACTTTGTGGCTCCAATTCCCTCATAGTCAGATGCCCAGTAGTACAGACAGGCATTTATATGGAGGCTATACAGTAGGTAAAATGTGGTCCTTATCACTCTGTAAAACAAAAGTCTTCTTTTATATTCAGCACTATAATTTTTAAAAACATAATTGGAAAGATTGCCATTGATTTATTTATTAGATGAATATTGTTGTCTGTGTCCATAACAGCCCATTAACACATGATGAATCAGTTTTGTTACTGCCTCGGAGCCTCACCAATACTCAGTTTGAGGGAAATCTGACTCACTGTCCCTTTATGTATGAGTGCTCTTAAGTGTTTCTGAGTGCCACCTTGGTGATGTCCTTGGGAGTTTGCACTGACCCTTGATGCGTGGGAGTTTGAGATACCTTGGATTGTATCCCTGGGGTTTTTTGGCCCTTAGTTTATCAGGGCCATGAATGTACTTCTAGCTCTCATTGGCCTTTGGTATATTGGGCAGCAATTATGTCTCTGAGGACATCTTATGTTGCAGTGTTAACATCCCCGCTTCTGAGCCAGAAGCTCTAGGTATGAGTCCCACTTCCAGATGAAAATGCATTCATAATGTAGCTAAACAAGTTGACTTTCAAGATGCAAATCCTTCCAATAAACCTATGATAGGCGGTAAGAGCAGGAGAATCGCCTGGTTAGCTAGAAGCTGCAGAAGGCAGTGGCAAACCTTGCTGCGCTACCACCGCAGTACCTTGCTGCGCTAAGCATAACAATGGGCCAACACATGGAAATCTATGGTGGTCAACACTGAGGCGCATGGTACCTGAAGGGAGTGAGATAGCGGGAGAGAGAGAAAAAGAGTTATGTCTCTGGTTTTCATTGACCCTCAGAATGAGTGAATTCTGACTGTGTCTCTGGTGACACTAACATAGCGATATCCAGATACTGCCCCGTAACACAGTAATATCCAGATACAGCATAACAGATGCTCCAGGTATCACTGTACTTAAAGGAATCAAGACCTGGGTATTATTGTCACAAAAAGGACAATGTCAATGTGTTTAAAGGAGACAGTAACTTGTAGCACTGCATTTAAAGAGGACAGCATCTAGGAATCATGGTATTATGGGGACAGTGCCTGGGTATCGCTGTTTCACAGAGGGTATTATCAGTACATGAGGCATTGGGTGTCACTGTGTTACAATTCCAAGATCTAATTACATTACTGAGACTGAAATATAACATTTGTCTGAAGACTATAATCAATAATATGCACCTGTATATATAAGCCTTGCTCATTATTGCTTCCAGCCGGTCATTAAATTCAAGAAAAGTTGTATACTGTAGAAAAAAATAATGAACATTAATTCAATAAACATTGTACACTCCATGCTGTGACAAGTGCAATGTTAACCTAAAAGCAATGCAATGACATAATTACAAAAATCAGTTGGTGACTCAATAAATAAACCACAGTTCAAGCTCCTGCAAAAGTTGGCAAAAAGTCAATGAGGCAGATTTCATACCCACCCTGCTTACCCACTAATGTTGGCAAATCCCCCATTTCAGCCTAATTATTACTTAGTTGTAATCATCTGGAATACACTGAAATGATGGCTAAAGCAGCTTCAATAGTAATTTTAAAAAAGGAACTGGACATATACTTGAAAAGAAGAAATTTGCTGGGATATGAAGAAAGTGCAGGAGAGTGGGACTAATAGCACAGCTCTTTCAAGCAGCTGGAACAGGCACGATAGGCTGAATGATCTCCTTTGGTGCTGCAAAATTCCATGAAGGTTAAAACAAGGAACCACCCCAGTGCATCAAGGTCTTTGGAAGGTGCTGAGAACCAGAGAGGAATTGGAGCTTTTAGATGGTGTTAAGGAGCTAGAGTGAGATTAGGATCTTTGGAAGGTATTGCAGAGTCGCATAGGGATTGGGGTTTTGAATGGTGCTACATATTTAAAGCAGTTGCATCTGTTCGGGTATAAGGTCACTTGACCTGAAGAGATGGAAGCAGAGAGGTACATGGGCTTTGTGGCTCTTCCATTTTAGGCTTGGAACAAGGAACATCTTCTTAATAAACCTACATTGTATTTTACCACAACCCACGAGTATGGTATCTCATCACTTTTCTCTTTATGGTAACTACTGATCATTACATAACAAAGAAGAAATTGGCGACGAGAGTAGGAGAAAAAACTTTTTTTTCAACTAGATTCAAAGAGAATGAAATCCAGCACTTTGGATTGAAAAGTTGATCAAAGACAAGGACAATAAACCTCCAATACACTAAAAACATGCTTAAAGCAAGAAACAAGGGTTAAACTTGCTTACTGTTCAATAAAGTGGGTAGATGTCCAAGCTGCGGAGACTGCGCACGTGGTGAAGTGAAACTACATGTTACAAGAATGGAGACCGTGTGATCTTAAAGTGAAGCTATTGGTTGATAGAAAAGAAAAAGTTCCATACAAAAGAAAATTGTTGCATTGTTAGCTAGGGTGATCTCTTGCATTGTACAAGAGGGGAAAACTGAAGAAGGTATAAAACTGGGAGCCGATAACCAAAGAAAATGGTGGGAACATGTAGGGCTATGGATGTATTTGAAGAAGATTGTAAGACTTGGAAATCATACAAATAAAGATTCCGATGTTATCTCCAAGAAAATCAAGTACCAGATGACCTGAAGGTTGTAACATTTCTCAGTTTGGTAGGACACAATACTTATATATTACTGCCAAATCTCATCCAACCAGCAAAGCCAGGAGTTAAAACCTACAAGAAACTAAGAAAGTCTTAGAGGAACATGTCTCACCTAAATTGCTCATTATTATAGAAAGATTTAGGTTCCACCATCGAAACCAGGAAGGCGGCAAAAGAATTTCAGAATTCGTCTTGACCTTACAAAGGCTAAATGTTGTGAATTTGGTGTGACATTTGATGATACTTTTCACAATAGATTGGTATGTGAACTCCAGAATGAAGCTATTCAGAGAAAGCTGCTTACAGAAAGAACATTGATCCTGAAATCAGCAGTGGATATTGCAGTGTCAATGGAGCTGGCTGTGAAAGAGGCTTCACAGATAGGAATCAGGGTGAAGATTCACAAAATGGAGACCACCAAAAATAAATCTGCAAAACAACAGGCAAATCACCAATGTGCACAAGTTGGAGACTCAGCGGGGCAATGCTGGAGTAGAGAAAACAAGTGCATGAATGAAGACAAATTAGAAGACCATGTGCCAAAATGAGTTCAAGAGTTGACACTATGGGCAGAATTTTCCTGTCCCGCCCGCCATGGGAATTGTAGCGGTGGGACACAGACCATGGACAGGTCCATTGACTTCGGGTGGGATTTTCCGACCTTGGGGTGAGAAAATCCCACCCTAGGAGGTTTGTCAGTACATGTCGATTCCCAACATTTTTGGGCATTCACAAAACTTGATGATAAACTAGTCAAAATGGAAGTGGATATTGGCATAATGGTATCATTGAAATCGAAGACAATCTAAAGCAGAAGTTAAAGCATTTATCATTGAAACCATGAAATGTTACCCTAAGGATGTAAGTACACAGAAGAGGTCATACTTCTCAATGGATACATCAATGTAAAAGTGGAAGTGAATGGATAAACAGCAGAGTTGCCTCTCAAAGTTGCTTGTGGAAATTTTCCTGCTTTATTTAGCAGAGCATGTTTGGGGAAAATTAAATTCAATTGGGGAGCTGCAAATCAATTGATTGATAGTAAGACCCACAGCAACTTCTGAAAAAGTACAGAATTGTGTTTGAAATTTCACTGGGCTCAATGACAGGAGTTGAAGTCCAACTCAAATTAAGCCAGACAGTGCGCCAAAATGTCTAAAAGCCAGAACAGTACTATATGTCATCAGACCAAAAATCGAAGAACTAGAAAGACCAGTGCAAACAGGAGTCATTGAAACAGTTGCTACAAGTGATTGAGCTATACCAATTGTGGCTGTACTAAAACCTGATGGCTCAGTAAAGATATGTGGAGATATCTAGATGATGATTAACCTGGTATTATGCACTGATCAATATCTACTGCTGCTGATTGACGATTTACCTGCTGGACTTCTGGAGGCCAGAAATTCAGTAAGATAGATCTCCCACAAGTGTACTTACTTCTCACAAGCGGATAGTGTACCTGTGATTTCATCACAAGTTCAGAGATACACAAGAACTAATTCAGTGGTAGGGAAGGTTTTGGATATGGTTCTAAAAGCAACAATGACGGAAGGACCCAGATCTTACATCATAAGAAGACTTGAGCTGAAAGTCTAGGGTGGAGTTTTACGATGGGGAATCCGAGTGATTATTCCTCTGTGCATGCAAAGAAGAATCCTGGTACAACTACACCAGGGACATCCAGGTGTGGTAAGAATGAAGGAACTAGCACATAGTTATTTTGGTGGCTAGCATTACATGTACAAATCAAGAGAAAGGGGGGGCAATGTCAGTCCTGTGCAAAACTAAGAAACACTTCATCGCTACAACCCTTATATCCATGGCTGAAACAGTCATGACAAAAGAGTACACATGTTCCTAGCATTGGCAGATGCGCATTCTAAATGGCCTGAAGTTGTGATCATGAAATCTACAACAACAGAACAGACTTTTGAGAAGTTGGACAAAATGTTTGCTTGATTTGGTAGACCAGCGCAAATAGTGAGTGACAACAGGACACAGTTTACTTCAAAATAGTTCGAAGACTACTTGAAAGAAAATGGCATCCAACACATCAAATCTCTGTACCATCCAACAACCAAGGGCCCAACGATTCATACAGTCACTAAAACACTCACTAAAGACATCCAAAAGGACAAAGGGACATTGTCAAGATGAGGAAATAAACTGTTCTTATCCTACAAGAGCACAGCGCATACAATTGCACAGAATTCACCAGCAATGCTGGTTTTAAAAAGGAAGCTTGGAACAAAGTTTAACCTGTTGGTATCACCTGATACTTCCAAAATTGACGAACAGTAAAAAAGCACAGATTGCTAGGAGAGAACAGAGCTTTAAAAAGAGAATATTTACTCAAACAGAACCAGTATTAGCAAGAAGCTACACTACCAAAGAAAATGGATACTTGCTGTTATCTAAGCAAAAACAAGCCCAACTTCTTATCGCCATACAGACAGATAATGAGACAGTTTGGTGATGTCACACTCACCAGATATTAATCTCAAGAATGAAATCACTGAAGCTTCATCAGAAATATTTACATCAGAAATGCTAAATAGTGATACATCTGAACAGAGATTAACCACAGAGACACATTTGGACACTGTTTCTGAAGAATTTTCAACACTGATGGAAACTGATAGTGAAATAGTTTCACATGAAGAATTACCAAAGAAGAAAAAGAGGACACTTCAAGTAGCCAAATTCCAGAGCGTTGAGTACAACCCAAAGGAAATAGATGTCCACCTGAGAGACTGTCTTATTAATTGTGAATATGGGAAATAATGGTGGAAAGTAATGTAGCTACTGTTCAATTGGGTCTGTTGTTGAAACATTGGGAAAAGTTGTCATTTGGAGACTAAAGAAGCAAAGGGGAAGAATTGTTATGTATTTAAAGTGGTTGTATCTCATCTGGTATAACATCAGATGATCTGTAGTGACATAAGCAGAGAGATTTGCCTGCTATGTTTCTCCAGCATTTTCTGGTTTGGTATCTCCTTAATAAAACCGCATTGTGTTTTACTACAACCACCAGTGTGGCACCTTATTACTTTTCTCTTTGTGATATCTTAGTTGTAGATAACTAAACAACTCACTGATGGAAGAACCCAGCACATCAGTGCAAAAGATAATGCTGAAGTATCCACAACAATCTTCAGCCAGAAGTGCCGAGTTAATGATCCATCTTGGCCGCCTCCGGAGGTCCACAGCATCACAGATATCAGTCTTCAGCCAATTTGATTCACTCCACATGATATCAAGATATGGCTAAAGGCATTGAATACGGCAAAGGCTTTGGGCCCTCATAATAATCTGGCAATAGTCCTGAAGACTTGTGCTCTAGAACTTGCCACACACCTAGCCAAGATGCTCCAGGACAGCTATAACACTGGCATCTACCCAGCAATGTGAAAAATTGCCCAGGGATGTCCCGTACTCAAGAATCAGGACAAATCCAACCTGGCCAATTACCATGCCATCAGTCTACTCTCAATCATCAGTAAAGTGATGGAAGGGGTCATCAAAAGTGCTATCAAGTGGCACTTACTCAGCAATAACCCAATCACAGACACTCAGTTTGGGTTTTGTCTGGGTCACTCAGCTCCTGACCTCATTACAGCCTTGGTTCAAACATGGACAAAAGAGCTGAATACCAGAGGTGAGGTGAGAATGACAGCCCTTGACATCAAGGCAGTATTTGACAGAGAATTGCATCAAGGAGCCCTAGCAAAACTGGAGTCAAAGGAAATCAGGGAGCAAACTCTCCACTCATTGGAGTCATACCTAACACATAGGAGGATGGTTGTGGCTGTGGAGGGTCAGTCATCTCAGCTCCAGGACATCTCTGCAGGAGTCCCTCAGGGTAGTGTCCTTGGCCCAACCATTTTCAGCTGCTTCATCAATGACCTTCCTACCATCATAAGGTCAGAATTGGGAATGTTCACCGATGACTGCACAATGTTCAGTATGATTTGCAACTTCTCAGATACTGAAGCAGTCTATGACAAATGCTGTAAGACCTGGACAATATCCAGGCATAGGCTGACAAGTGGCAAGTAACATTCACGCCACACAAGTGCAAAGCAATGACCATCTCCAACAAGAGAGGATTTAACTATTGCCCCTTGATATTCAATAGCATTAACATTGCTAGCCACCAGAGCAGGTCAAAGGCTAGAATCCTGCGGTGAGTAACTCATCTTCTGACTCTCAAAAGCATGTCCACCATCTACAAGGCACAAGTCAGGAGTATAATGGAATACTCTGCACTTGCCTCGATAACTGCAGCTCCAACAACATTCAAGAAGCTTCACACCATCCAGGACAAAGCAGTGCATTTGTTTGCTACACCTTCCACCACCTACAAACAACAGCAGCATGTGTACCATCTACAAGATGCACTACAGGAACTCATCAAATTCCTTAGACAGCACCTTCCAAACTCATGACCACTACCATCTAGAAGGACAAGAGCAGCAAATACTTGGGAACACAACCACCTGGAGGTTCCCTTCCATGTCAATCACCATCCTGATATGGAAATATATTGCTGTTCCTTCGCTGTCGCTGGGTCAAAATCCTGGAACTCCCTCCCTAACCACACTGTGGGTGTACGTACACCTCAGGGGCTGCAGCTCACCAAGGGCAACTAGGGATGAGCAATAAATGCTGGTCTAACTAAAAAAGCCCACATTCCATTAAGTAAGTTTTAAAAAGCTACTGGGCAATACGTAACAGATGGTGTCAAGGAGACAGCAAGGGACTGAGGTCTTTGGATGATATTGCAATAGTCAGCGGCAGGTTGGATGTCTCAGACTTACCTCTGGAGCAGGGAGTGATTGGGGATTTCAGGAGATCATGCTTGGGGTGAAGGGAGGGAGGTCAGAGGCAGGACCTTAAGGGCAGGAGCCAGAGCTGCATAGTAATGAATACCAGAGGGTAAGGACAGGATCTGAAAGCCAAGGAGCTTGGAATTGGGAGCAGAGGCAATTGTGCGGAGTATTTACCTTTACTTATACATGCAATGTTTAGAGCTGTTTTCCTCTGAAGCAAACCAATGTTGAGGTGGAGAGCTGAAGCAGATACAGCATGCCTTATTTGTAAGCAGAAGGCCTACTCCCTACTTTAGGTGTTAGTAAAGAAACCCTCTTGCTTTTCTTTATTCAATATGGTGGTTGCACACTTCCAGTCACAAGAAGTTGATCTTTCTCTACACCCTAGCTATGACTGTAACACTATATTCTGTACTCCCTCGTTTCCTTCGCTATGAACAGTATGCTTTGTCTGTATAGCATGCAAGAAACAATACTTTTCACTGTATACTAATACATGTGACAATAATAAATCAAAATCAAAAATAGAAGGTACCTGCTTCCCAACCTCCATTTTGGGGGCTTCAGTAACCACAGAGCACCTGAAAACAAGCTGTGCTCCAATTTAGCTGCCAATGATTCAAATGTAATCATTCTGTTGGGCTTTCAAAGGGATTGTGGGGTTCAAGCCCAAGTTCTCCCTGGTACCTGATCAATATTTATCCCTCAATTATATCAATAAAGTAGGCGATCTGCTCATTAGTACATTACCATGGGACTTTGCACAAAATGATTGCTTGATTTTCTACATTACAACAATAACTACACTTCAAAATGACTTAGTTGGCTATAAAGCATTTTGGGACATCCTGAGGTTGAGCAAGATAAATGTAAATTATTTATAATTATTTCTTTAAATAATTTCAAACACTGTATTCAAACGTTGATGACATGCATTTCCTGGCCACAAGACTGTAAGAAGTCCAACAGGTTTATTTGGTAGCAAAAGACTGTTGCCAGTGACATTGGACCTAATAATTATAAAGTCTGAACACAGCTTCAATAAGGGAGAGAAAACATCAAGCAAACTCACCTTCAAGAGGCGTGGAAACCTCAGTACAGTTCTAAAACCAAAGGCAACGTACAAAATGTCCAAAGGTAAAAGAGACACTAAGTCCATCTAGAAACAGAATCAGAAAACTTGCATTTAGATTAATTTTTAATGCTTAATTTTTGTCCTACTTTTGAAGATTTCTCTCACCTCCCCCCACATCAAACTTATTCAGGACCTTGGTCTGTCTCGATGTGTTATTCAATCTCATTTGATCACCCAGCTCATGACACTTCCAAAGAGGTGGTGAGGTAATTTTTCAATCAACTTTAGAGCAATTGAGGACAGATTCAACTCACTGAATGAATGGAAGTGTGCTGCAGTGATGAACAGCTTATTCCTCTCCCATGATCAGTGGAGGATTATTATAAGACCCAAAATGATTCAATTAGTAAGATTGGTGGAAGAGTAGAATGCTCAAGGTACACAAACCCATCAAATGTTTCTCTGATCATTTTTCTCCAGACAAGGCTCTAGAATGGATTTAAGGGTTGTTGCTAATGATTTAGCTGTTCAGCTGTACACTGAATAGGAAATGGAGGCCAAGCTTTACACTCCTCAGTGATGGGCCCATGTTGTTAATACAGTAACTTCTGTAAGTATGATGGTAATTTTCAAGTGGGGAAGTGATTTTGCTATCACACACACAGACACATGAAATGGTGAATAAATAAAAAAATAAGGTTACACAACTCCAAAAGAGAAAATGCTGGAAACTCTCAGCGGGTCTGGAAGCATTTGCAAGGAGAGAAAAGAGCTGATGTTTCAAGTCCAAATGACCCTTTGTCAAAGCTAAAAGGCATAGAAAGTGGGAGACATTTATACTGTTGGGTGAGGGAATGAAAGATGAGTCATAGCCACAGAAACAAGGGATCTGTGGCTATGATTAATCTTTCATCCCCTCCCCCTGCAGTATAAATATCTCCGACTTTCTATGCCTTTTAGCTTTGACAAAGGATCATTTGGACTCGAAACGTCAGCTTTTTTCTTTCCTTACAGATGCTGCCAGACCCGCTGAGATTTTCCAGCATTTTCTCTTTTGGAGTTGGTTTCAGATTCCAGCATCCGCAGTAATTTGCCTTTAGATTACACAACTAAGTATTTTCTCACCAAATATTTCAGTCAATCAGAATGTGACTAGTGGCATCTCGTAAGGATATATGTTGGGGCCTAAATTCACCGTACTTATTAACAATTTAGATTATGGGATACAATTTAGATTATGGGATAGAAAGCCACATTTGGGGTGGCACAGTGGTTAGCACTGTTGTCTCACAGCGCCAGGTTCAATTCCTGCCTCGGGTGACTATCTGTGTGGAGTTTGCACATTCTCCCCGTGTCTGCATGGGTTTCAGTTGGGTGCTCTGGTTTCCAAAGATGTGCAGGTTAGGTGGATTGGCCATGCTAAATTGCCCCTTAGTTTCCCAAGATGTGTAGGTTAGATTGATTAGCCACGGTAAATGTGTGGGCATACATACAGGGATACAGCGAGGTGGTGAGACTGGGAAAGATACTCTATCAGAGAGTTGGTGCAGACTTGACAGGCCAAATGGCCTCCTTCTGCACTGTAGGGATTCTCTGATTCTACGATATCCAAATTTTCCAATGATACAAAGATCGATGACATTATAAACAGAAAAACTAGAAACAGTTGTGAGCCAAAAAGATTGGTGGGTCCGGGTATATAGATCATTAAATTGGCATGAACAGATACAGAAAATAATGAAAAAGGTGAATGGAATGTTAGTCATTATATCTAGAGCACTAGAATACACAGGGAGTAGAAGACATGTTTCAGCTGTACACAGCTCTAATTAGAATGATACCTGGAATTCAAGTGTTGAATTATTAATTATTAAAAAAGATTTTAAAAATAAGGTTGCATTCCCTGATTTGATCGAAGTTTTCAACTTATTAAGGGGAACAGATAGGATGGGGAGTCTAGGACGAGTGGCATAGTTTAAAAATTAGAGCCAGATCTTTCAGGGATGGAATTAGGAAATACTTCTAATAAAAATTTGGAACTGTCTGTTATAAATGGCAGTTGATGCTCGATCAATTGTTCATTTTGCACCTGAGATTGACAGTTCTCTTTGTTAACTAAAGGTTTTAAGAGATGTGACACAACGGTGGGCATGTGGAATTCATTTGCAGATCAACCAAGACTTAACTGAATGATGGAGCTGGCTCGTGGGGCTAAATGGTTCCTTTCTATTCTTAAGTTCCTTTGTTTCTACTTTCTGAACTCTTCCTCTTTATTATATTTACTCTAGCTGTTGGCAGATGAAAGCACAAAGCCCCCAACTCATGTCAGGAGCACAAAAAAAACAAAGGGCTACTAGCTTAAAATCAGAGAATTCAGAAGTACACAAGGTAGTGAAAACATGGACAAAAGCAAATTATTGTGGATGCTGGAATCTGAATCAAAAACAGAAAACGATGGAAAATCTCAGATGGTCTGACAGCATCTAAATGGCTTCTGGCACCCAGCAGAAGTGACATTGGAAGATGAATTGGGTGTAGCAACAAGGAGGGACTTGGGCCCAAAGGGCCACAGACATATTTTTCATATCCTTCCTCAAACAAGTAACTGGCAGTAAGACCATGGTACATTCTACACACCATCACACTGTGTCTGTGAGAAGCTCTAATCGCTGAGGAACCATATAAAATATACAGTACAGAATCAGGCCAAAGTCTAACTCATCCAAGCCACTGTTTTGTTCCATGAGACCCATCTCAACCCTCTCCATTTAATCGTAGCAACATACCCTTCTATTGCTTTCTCTCTCATCTGTTTATCTAGTTTATCTACCTTAGATGCATCTATATTATTTTCAATGCATGTAGATGCCCCCTGTAAGGAAATAGAGTTCTTTATGAATAAAGTAATTTGCAGCATTCAAAGTGACTGATTCAAAGACTGTACAATGATGCCCTGTCAGCCTCATGACTGGAATGACTCACCTTGAATTTAGGAGTATTCATGTAATTTTCTCTCATAGGCTTCCTTGCTGTCTGAAATAGAGAACCATAAAATTGTACTCACATCAATCATTATACCAAAAGTTGGGTCTTCCTGTTAGTTACTTGAAGCCAAGTGGTGCCCAAGAATAAAGGTTCTGAATTGGGGGAGAGCTAATTTTAATAGGATAAGACAGGATCTGGCCAAAGTTAACTGGGAGAAACTACTTGTAGGAAAATCTTTATCAGAGCAGAGGGGTTCATTTGAAAAGGAAATCGAGAGAGTATAGGGTCAACATGTTCCCGTGAAAGTGAAGGGTGGGAGCAACAAGTCCAGAAAATCCTGTATCTGGGGCTGCATAATGAGAAAAAAGGGAGGCTTATGGCAGATACCGAGGTCGCAAAACAGTGGGAGCCCTAGTTAAGTATAGAAAGTGCAGAGAATTATTTAAAATATAAATTAGGAGTGTGAAGAAGGATCAAGAAAAAAACACTGGTGGGTAAAAGATAGGGAAATCCAAAGTTGTTTTATAGGTATATTAAGAGCAGGAGGATGACTGGGGGACAGTAAGACCTATTAGGGACCAACGTGGCAACTTGTGCATGGAGCTGGAAGACGTAGATAAGGTTTTAAATGAGTACTTTACATCTGTGTTCACCATGAAGATGTATAGAAATCAGGGAGGGGCATTGTGATTTACTTGAACAACTTAACATTGAGAGGGAGGAGGTATTAACGGTTTTAACGAGCCTAACGAGCCACAGATGAGGTGTATCCCTGGCTGCTGTGGGAGGCTAGGGAGAAGATTGCAGCGGTTCTGAAAATGATGTTCAAATTTTCTCTGGCCACAGGAGAGGTGCCAGAGAACTGGAGGACAGATAATGTGGTACCATTATTCAAGAAGGGAAGTAGGGAAAAACTAGGAAATTACAGGCCAGTGAGTCTTGAATTAATCTCCACCTGGGGAGGCAAGGATTAATCAAGGATAGTCAGCATGGATTTGTCAAAAGGAGATCATGGCCAGGATTCTCCCAAAAAAATTCTAAATTCCCAACATGCAGGAAAATGGGAGTAAATCCCACCGGCTTTTTTGGTGTACTTACCAGAGTGAATCTCCGACATTCTGTGCATTGCAGAGTGCCCCAGCGTGATTCCCTCTGGTAAGTGGGAGTGACAGAGTCTATTCCTGCCCAAGAGGCCGGCAGCATAGTGCTGAATGGGCCACAGCACGTGTGATGATCTGTCAGAGTGGAGATTGGTGCATGTGCAGTGGCCCCGTGCTGCTGGCCTCCAAATCACTGGCCAGTTCAATCACTGGCCTTCCCTGCAGCCACCCATCGCTGGCCTTTGAACCCCCCAATCCCCATTGCTGGCCTCCCAGATTTCCCCGGGCAAGCCCTTATGTCTCCCCCCCCCCCCACCCCCTGACCAGCTCCGATCTCCCCAACCCACCCCTCACATCAGTTCCCGACCCTCCCTGATCCCGATGACCACACCTGATATCACCCCCCCCCTCCAGCTCCGATCTCCCCCCCCCCGACAGTTCCACCTCTGTCCCCCATGATGATCAGTCCTGACCTCCCCCTCCCCACCAGCAGTCCTGACCCCGCCCCCCCCTTACCCAGATGGGCAGTCCCGATTGCCCTCACTCAATCCCTCCCTCCCCCACTGCCGATCCTTTTGCAGAGTGGCAGCAGGTCCACCCCCCAACGATCGCCCTCTCCCCCCCCCCCCCCCAATATGTCCCCCCCCCAGTAGGTCCTGCCTTCTCCAGCTCCTTGGAACTGCCTGGTGCCTGGTGGACAGTGCCAAGGTGCTCAGATGTCAGTGCCAGTTTACCTATTGGACAGTGCCAGGGTGCCAGGCTGACACCGCCCAAGGGCATCCCAGTTACCCCTGACGTCCCAGAGGGGCCTCAATGGCCTCTGATCCCTCCAGTGGGGTTGGACGCTTGTTCCCCATTAGTGGGGAGCAGTCGTAAACCCTGCTGGAGGGAACCACTCCCGTGGGGGTTGGGGAGGGGAAGAGACACTAGCGGGCCCGGAGAATTCCTGGGCCCATCAATAATATAGAAATGTCAATTTGAATGACATTTCTATATGATAATCAGCTCTGTGCCAATTTTCAGTGCAGAGCTGATTATGCCAAAAAACGTAACTTGGGAGACGGGCGGAGGGCGGCCGTGATGCCCAGCGGGAATCCCGCAAAATGGCTGCTGCTGATGTCTCCTGGCCCACTACTCAAGCAGTGCAGCAGGCTGGGAGAACTGCCCTCCATATCTTACAAATTTGATTGAATTTTTCAAGAAGATGACTAGGCTTGTAGATGAGGATAGTGCAATTAATGTGGTCTACATGGACTTCAATAAGGCTTTTGACAAGGTCTCACATAGGATGCTGATGAAGTAGTTAAGGGCCCATGGGGTCCAGGGCACTTTGGCAAACCAGATCCAAAATTGGCTTAGTGGCAGGAGGCAGAGGTAATGGTCGAAGGTTGTTTTTGTGACTGGAATTGCTTCACAGGAATTGGTCCTGGGTCCCTTGTTGTACATTTAATGATCTGGATGCAAATGTAGGAGGTATGGTAAGTAAGTTCACAGAAGACACAAAAATTGGTGGTGTGGTAAATAGTGAGGAGCAAAGCCTTAGATTACAAGACGATCTAGATGGGCAGAACAGTGGCAAATGGAATTTAACCCTGAAAACTGTGCGGTAATGCATTTTGAGAGGACTACAAGACAACGGAATATACAATGAATTGTTCAACCCTAGGCAGTACAGAGAATCACTTGGTGTGCATGTCCATCGATCTCTGAAGAAAGCAGGACAGGTAGTTAAATAAGAAGCCATACGGGATACTTGCCTTTATTAATCAAGGCATTGAATATAAGAGCAGGGAGGTTATGATGGAGCTGTATAAAATGCTGGTTAGGCCACAGTTGGAGTACTGTCTGAGTTCTGGTTGCCACACTATAGAAAGGAAGTGATTGCACAAGAAAGGGTGCAGAGGAGATTCACCAGGATGTTGCCTGAGATGGAGAATTTCAGCTATCAAGAGAGACTGGAGAGAATGAGGTTGTTTTCCTTGGAGCAGAGAAGGCTGAAGGGGAACCTTATTGAGGTGCATAAAATTATGAGGGGCATTGATAGGGTGGATAGGAAGGAATTTTTCCCCTCAGCAGAGGGGTCAATAACCAGGGGGCATAGATTTAAGTCAAGGAGAGGAGGTTTATAGGAGATGTGAGGAGGGTGGTGGGAATCTGGAACTCACTGCCTGAAAGGGTGGTAGAGACAGGAACCCTCACATTTAAGAAGGATTTAGATGAGCACTTGAAACACCATAGCATACAAGGCTACAGACTAAGTGTTGGAAAATGGGATTAGAATAGATAGGCGCTTGATGGCTGGTGCAGGCATGATTGACCAAAGGTCCTCTTTCCATGCTGTGACTCTATGAGTGGCTCAAATATAAGATATTACGTTTAGAGCAGGTTCTGCACTTTTTGCTATCAAAAGTTTCTAAAAGGGATTTAATTCTCTATTACATAAAGATAATGTGGTAATGTTTGAGCCCTTCATATTGGCTGATGCCTGACTTTCCACATCACCAGCTTTCTCCCCAAAAGTATTTCCAGTTCACCATGCACTGTAAAGTCAGCTCACTGAAGCCTATGGGTCCGATTCAGTTTCACACATGGAACAACTCACTACCAGCTTTTGGGTTGCCTAAAGGTTATCCCAACACAGCAAGAAGCTTTAAGAAAGGGGTATGCATGGGTCCTTCGAAGAGAGTTTTACTCAGGTTGAAAATATCTGTCTCATTACCTTCTCAATTGAAGGCCAGTTGTGCTGCTACAATTACTCACTTTCCCATGTTGCAAATCGACAAGGGACATAAATGTGTGAATATCTGAATCTAATGGGATCGGAAGGCAGAATTCCATTATAGAGCATTGAGATGTGGCTCTCAGCGCATGTTTAAAGTTGGTTAGTTTCAATGTTAGATTCAGACATTTTTATTCAGAATTCCTCTATTCGGAAAATCATAGAAGCAAATTTGGGCAGTGATTAGGTTCCCAGCTGGAATGCTAAAGGGCCTTGGCATTAAAAAACATGGGATTTTCTGGCACTAGGATGGCAGAACCCACTGCAGGACAGCCAAAAATCTGTTGACATTTGACGGGACTGAGACATCCTGGTGGTGGGAGGGACCAGAAAGTCCAGCAATTAACTTTTTCCAAAACCCAATATGATTAAAACAGGAACATTTCCTGAAAGTGGTAAGATATGGAATTAATAAAGAACAACTTAAACCTTGCATTATCACTGACTTTGTGCTTGTTTGCTTTATTTCAAAGCCATTTTAATATCTGCAAATGAGCTGCAATGGGGTGAATTTTCATTTTAACTTCCAAGTGATAAACGGACTGTAGCGATTTGACCATGTGAGTAGCCAATGGAAATTAATATTGAATAGTGTGTCAAACTACAACCTAATATTAAAGTGAAGTGCCTCCATAAACCTCAGTAAAGTCCATAGCATGCTTCAATCTTCTTGAATGAATAGATTGATCATGGAATCTATGTTTAGCTATTGAGTCTGGTCCTTGTTGCCTGAAAGGAGGACAGATTGTGATTAAAGGGCAGGATTTCAGGTACCCCCCACCACTGGGATCATCTGGTCCTGCTGAAAGTAAGTGAAATTTTGGCTGGGCCACTTCCGCGGCAGATCCTGCCATGATGGGGTAGGAAAATTCCAGCCAAAATGTTTGATATATTGAAGTGTGTTACAGAATTAAGAACCACATTAATGTGGACTGATGGTGCTGATGAGAATAGCTGGTAGTGGCAACACAGGCAAAAAGGATAGACTATATGAAGAATTTTTATTAGAAGAAATTAAAATGATTACTCACTATGATGTCCCCTCCTTGTACAAACTGGACGCGAGATTGGAAAACAGTTATGTCCAACAGATAAATGAGATCACAAAAATAATCGATCAATAACCACCAATGGACGTTATCAGATGTTTGATAGGGAAAGGTACAACGCACAGGGATTAGCCAAACATTCCAATTCCAGGCCATCACCACAACGGATAACCACAGCACATACAATGGATCTATTACAAGAGACAAAAATTACTGTGCTTTACATATATATATGTATATAGACTCATTATTATATAATACAGTTTAACTAACAGTGAAACTTAATCAGAACTGATTACTTGATGATGGAATATAACAAGAGTAGCCTCAGTTACTATGCTCAGCTGGTACTAAACTAACAAAGCTTGGCAAGTTGCATTAAAGTTACCAGCAGCAGTAACATCCAATCAAAACAATGGATGGAGGAAGGTTTATAGTGGAGCTCTCCAGGGGCCTTTACTGGGGGCCTTTTCTTCTCTTACTATATTATTGATTTAGACTCTGGTGTGCTGTGGACAATTGTAAAGTTTGCAGATCACACTAAACTTGGAAGCATGTAAACTGTGAGTAGGACAGTGTAGAACTTCAAAAGGAAATAGTCAAGTTGGTGGAGTGGACAGATAGGTGGCTGATGAAGTTCAATGGTGAGAAGTGTGAAGTAATGCATTTTGATAGGATGAACATGAACAGGACAATGGACAGGTGGAGAGAGCAGTTAATAAAGCATACAGTATCCTGAACTTTATTAATAGGGGCACAAGCAACAAGAGCAAGGAGGTTATTCTGAACATATACAAGGCAATAGTTAGATGTCAGCTGGAATACTGTGCACAGTAAAGATGTGAACATACTGGAGAGAATGCAGAAGAGGTTTACAAGAATGGTTCCAGGGATGAGAAACTTCAGTTATGAGGCTAGTTAGGAAAGTTGGGACTGTTCTTCTGAGAGAAGAAGGCTAAGAGGAGGATAGAGTTGTTCAAAACCATGAGGGGACTGAACAGGGTAGATAGGGAGAAACTGTTCCCACTTGTAAAGGATAAAGAATGAGAGGGCACAGATTTGAAGTGATTTGCAAAAGAAGCAAATGTGATGTGAGAAAAAACATTTCTGCACAGCAAGTCGTTGGGTACTGGAAGTGTGGTGATGGCAGGTTCAGTTGAGGCATTCAAAAAAGCGTTAGCTGATTATTTGAATAGAAACAATGTGCAAAAGATATGGGGAGAATGGCACAAAGTCATCACACTATTTTGGAGGCCTGGTACAAACACAATGGGCTGAATGGATTCCTCCTGTGCTTTAACAGTTCTGTGATTCTGTGAAAACATTCGCAGGATGCATTGCAACGACCATAGAAAGGAGCATTGTGTGTGCTACAGGGACAACAGCAGGTGGCAGAAGGGAGGTGGAAGTTGGCAATCTTTAGGATATATTAAACTGACACAACTGAGTGCTTTAATAAAGTAAATACAGGAGAGTGTGTTCCAAATTCATATTTGATACAGAAATGTGACAACATTTTGTGATATTTAATGACACTGTCTAATAATAGTTTTCATCTCTTTGCAGATGAACCTGGATTAGTCAACAAAGATAGGACTATCAAGCACCAACACCATCACTAACACAATATTAGTGCAAGCATCACTAACACTAAATTAGAGTAAACCTTACTACAGCTATCTCACTAGTTCAAACATTAGCACAGGATTTTGATATTTACACAAATAAACCCAGCATGTCACCGGCAGGTGAGTACTTACCAGACAGACATGAGCATATTGTCAGTGGAGGGCTAGATCACAAACCTCAGTCTCAAGAACACAAGGAAGTGGATAGATCAGTAATACAAATTTCAAGACAATCTCGCAATAGCAGACATACAAGTTTGAAATTAAAGTTCATGAGATCCTATAGACGGACTGCAGAATCATTGCATGGAAATTTGATGTTACTCTGCAGCGAATCTTGTCACTGGAGTCAAATGAGCTATCAAAACTTATTTAGCTATCAAGATAGAGATAAGTTTGAAATCTAAATGAAATGTAAGGTCAACTCTCCAAGCAGTTAATCAGCAAATTGGGGTGAAGTGGGGTCAGAGATTAGGGATGGCACATTGAATGATTTTGGCTCAGTGGTTAACTAAATGGTTGGTGTCCAGGTGGCACTTTCCTGGATGAAATATAACCCTTTAGGCAAAGGAAAGTCTCATGTCTGATTACCAGCCTTTGCTAAATTAGGCAGGTCAACGGTTAAGCTTATTCGCTGAAAACATGTGCCCATAGTTTAGCATGGAGAGAAAACAATGACCTGTTTTCTCATTGTGGAACTAACCAATGATGGAAAATGTATAAGAAATCAAATTGTACATAATAAGGGTGAAGTCTGAGGTCCACTTTACAATTAATCTTGGATCTATATGTGCGTGATCAGAATTATATATGTACATTCAGCAATGTAATGGCGGGCTGCATGCTACACTGTTTTGAACCTTTTGAAGATGTGTACAGCAGCTAATCTGTGTACTAAGTGTGTCTACACAGACACTAAAACTTTAATGTAAACACATGGCCAAGGCACTGCTGCACTTTCAAGACCCAGCACTATATGGTTCTGTTTCAGTAACTATCTGCCCTGGGCAGGAACCTAAAAAATTGGATAAGAGTCATTAGCAGACAAGGTGATTGCAATGCATGATTATCCTGTGTCCAATTGAGGTGATACAGGTGGCATGCAAACTTTGTGCTGCCTGCTAATCTCTTTGACTGGAGCGTGCAGGCCAGGACAAAATGCTCTGCTGACCAACTGCATGCTCAGCACAGGAGGTTCATGTGAGACGAGTACGGAATAAAGCTAGTCTGTACTTCTTAGAGCCAGTCTGCACATCATACGTGGGAGGTGATTTGCGGCTGCAGCAGAAAGTGTCTGGGAAGAGACATTGAGAGTAGGAAGAAAGCTGAGAAATGGAGGAGCAGGCCATAGAGAATGCTCCTAGGGTGTCTGATGCTGCACTGGCAGTATTAGTGATGCAGATGGAAAGTAGGATATAAGTCATTTCTGGTTTGTCTTGGTGGTTCAGAGGTAGTGGAACGGCTGACTTGTGAAGGATGAAAGCATTATGGCTGGGGTTAGGAAAGTAGGCATTCACTTACTGACTTGATGTTCTGTCCATGGTCACATACCAACTGTACGTTCAGGGAGTGAAGCCCTCCGGTTCTGAAATTTCTCCTTGAGATGTGGTGCCTACAAAGCCACATGCTTGCAATTGATGATTCCTTGTACCATTGGGAAACCTGCTACACTGGCAAACCAGATCCTGTTCCTCCTGTTTCTCTCTAATAGGAGAGAAGTCAATACAATAGGGCCTTGGTTACCTCCCTGATGCAGTGATAAATGACAGAATGCAAGATGGGCACTGTCACTGACACTAGAAGGATCCTGAGGCATAGAAATTGAGGAACACAATGTCTTTGACAGTCACAGTCACAGCAGTGCTATCCTTGGCCTGCTCTGCAGCTATAATTGCAGATGTAGGTTGTCGACATTTCCTTGGTAAAGCCTTGGATATTGCTCCTGACTCATGGAAGCACAGAGGAAGCACTATGTAAAGACATTAGATGGAAATGGTCTCCTGGTGAGAGACCTCCTCCTATTCCCTATGCACACAGCTTCTCCTCTCTGCTGCCTCTGTTCCATCTTCCTATCATGCTGCAGCCCAAGAGGAATGACAATTAAAGTCCTCATGACTAAAAGCAAATTTTCTGTTCTGAAGCCTTTAAAATTGACTCAACCCTTGCAAAGGTCCAATGTCACTCCTTTCTGACTGAAATAACTTTTGAGTACTTGCACTAACTCTGGAAATGATCGAGAGTTTCAAGTTTCTAGGTGCCCAGATCACCATCAACCTGTCCTAGCCTCTCCACACTGAAATTATAGTTAAGAAAGCCACAAACGCCTGGAGGTTAAGGAAATTCGGCATTGGGTCCGCTACGACTCTCACCAACCTCTACAGATGTACCCTAGAAAGCATTATTTCCGGATGTATCATAGCTTGATATGGCTCTTGCTCTGACCAAGACACAGGAAACTACAAAGCGTTGTAGCCCAGTCCATCACGCAAACTAGTCTCCCATCCATTGACTCAGTCATCTCTTCCTGCTGCCTTGGAAAAGCTGCCAGCATAATCAAGCATCTCACGCATCCCGGACATACTCTCTTCCACCTTCTTGTATTGGGAAAAAAGATACAAAGTCTGAGGTCACCTACCAACCGACTCAAGAACAGCTTCTTCCCTGCTGCCATCAGACCTTTCAATGGACCTACCTTTCTATCTTATCCTATCTTTCTCTACACCCTAGCTATGACTGTAACATTCTGCACCCCCTCCTTTCCTTCTCCCCTATGTACTCTATGAACGACAAACCTTGTCCATATAGCTTGCAAGAAACAATACTTTTCTCTGCATACCAATACATGTGACAATAATATATCAAATTAAATCAAATCAAAATCAAAAAAGCAAAAGAAAGTCAAAAGAACCTCGTTGAAAGTTCCATTGTCATCCCTTGATATAGCATGAGCGGCGGGGTGGGGATTGGGGTGGGAGGAGTGCCCTTTGTTCAGCTACAAGCATTTAAGAGAAAACATTAACATGATGTGTGATGTTTAAGTGGCAGGTTGGTTCCCAAATCAGTATCTGACATCTGACATTCCCAAATCAGTATCTGACATCACCCATTCTGCACGTCTCCAATGCTTGCATGGGATGCCAATGCTGTCATCTTCCCTAACATGGCAATTGGTGGTGCTGCACTGGTAGTCATCAATTGTTGACCCCCTACCATTCATTTTAACTTTTCACTTCCTATATCATATAACCTGATTTAGCTTTCTTCTTTCTCAGGTTATGTTGAGTGGTCTAGCCGCTGTGATTTTTGCCATAGATGTTCCATGGTTTTAGCCAAGCAGCCAAAGAGAAGGTCGATTAGTTTCCCATAGGGGAAGGAGAGGCAACATCATAAATGTTAATTATATATCAATTCTGTTTAATTAAATGCAGATGGGGGGCATTAATTGGGGTTTCACTTGAGCAAATAAAAAGAGATAATAAACTGAAGCAGAATTCCGCAGTTGCTGGAAATGTGAAATAAAAACAGAAAATGCGAGATATACTCAGCGAGTCTGGCAGCATCTGTGGAAGCAGAAGCAGAATTAATGGGCTGGATTTTCGCAGAGCCAGGGAGACGTCGTTGACCTTTAAAAATGACTGATAGGATCTGATTCTGGGACTCCTAACCACATTTTGGCTCTTAAAGATTCCAGCTATATGAATTAATTGCAACTAATATTACATGGAGTCTATACTTCTGATTGGTTTCTGCTCAGATGAAATCCTGTAGAATATTTCCTGATCAGATTATCTCAGTTACCGCTATGACAGCAAACATTTGATTGTTTATCAGGCTTGTTCCTGTTTATCTAGACATTGTTTTGATTAAATGCTGTTATTAAGTTAAAGACAAGACTGTGGCATTTGCAACCATCTTCAGGCAGAAATGCGAAGTGGATGATTTATCTCAACCTCCTCCTGAGGTCTGCAGCATTATGAATGCCAGTCTTCAACAAATACAATTAATTCTGTATCATATCAAGAAGTGGATAAATCCGCTGGACAGTACAATAGTTATGAGCTCTGACAATGCCCCAGCAGTAGCACTGAAGAATTTATGTTATATAACTAGCTTTTCCCTTAGCCAATCTGCCCAGTGTAGCTACAATGCTAGCAGTAACACAATAATGTGGAAAATTGCCCAGATATGTCTTTCATAGGAGAAAGCCAACCCAGCCAACTATTTCCCTATCAATCTCCTCCCAATCATCAGCGAAGTTACAGAATGTGTTGTAGATTGTTCCACCAGGCCACTTAACTCCTGATCTCGTTACTGTGTTAAAAATATGAAATGTATAAAATTGTTAGGTTTGGGAACTGGATCATTAAGTAATGGGAAAATGGAGGATTAAAGGGGGTCATGTGACCTGCTCTGAATTCTGCCCAGCAACAAATTTGGGTGGCTTGGTTGTTAAAAGTTAAAGGGGTAGGCTTAGTCTTGTATGAAGCCAACATCCCATGAACCATTCCATCGTGGAGATTCCCATTGTTCTGCAAGGTGGGGTCTTATAGTCTTATAGTACATGTGCCGATCTCTGCTATGACAGATCGGCACATGTACAGTGGCCCATTCAGCGTTATGCTGCCGGCCTCTCCAGCAGGAATAGGCCC
The DNA here is from genome assembly GCF_964213995.1 of Mustelus asterias. NCBI lineage: Eukaryota > Metazoa > Chordata > Chondrichthyes > Carcharhiniformes > Triakidae > Mustelus > Mustelus asterias. Next base: position 57,725,529 of record NC_135804.1, on the reverse strand, counting down.
CACCCACAGCTTTTTAATGAGATTCACACCAGTGCACTCTGCAATGCTGCAGAGTGGAAGCGGGAACCCCACCCAGGAGGCAATCCCCCTTACCCCCGACCTCCTGGAGGATCTCAATGGCTCCCTTTACTCCAGTAAGGCCAGGCTGTCAGCTCCCCGTTAGTGGGGAGCTGTTGTAAACCCCTCTGGAGTGAAACACTCCTGGTGGGGGTGGAGACGACTTTAGTCCCGATCCCGCTAATGATATTTAAATGACCACTGCTTTAATATATTCAGTTCTGCACTGATTTCTGACGCGGAGGTGATGGTGTCAGAAATCCGGCAGCCGGAGACACATGGAGGCTGGGGCGCTCAGCGGGAAGCCCGCTACACAGCCTCCACTTGGGTCTCCCGGTAGGAGAATTGTCCCCCCTGATGTTTTAAGGGACCTTCTAACATCTTATTTACGCAAGCACTCTCTATTGAGGAATGATTACATGAGGCACCTCCCCTAACTGGAGGACATTGCTGCCTGACACCCGCTGTAGTGCCTGAGCTCCTTTTTCTGAGTTTTCCAAGAGCTATTTCACCGACATTTTTAAATCCAGTTTGGATACTACCATTAGCTTCTTTTGGGTAGTCAGGTTATTTGTGCAGCTTACCAATCATTGCCAATGTAATAATTCCACCAAGCCCAGTCTGCCATCACCAAAACAGCATGCAACTCAATACGGGGAGACCTACAGAATACTGGTCTGGATTGAAGCAACGGGTTTTAGCCCCCACTGCTCACTTCCCATTGGGCAAGTCTCTGCTCACTCAGTAAGGGAGTTCTACTCCATGAAACCCATTGATGATCCTCCATGCCATAATCGTATTGAATGGCGGGACAGATTTGAAGGGCCTGGTGGTCTATTCCCCTTCTATTCTTGTGCCCTTCATGGCCATCATAACAGTTGCCTACAGAAAGCAGTGTTAGCCAATGCTGTTCTGAGTTTGTTAAATTAAAAGTCTTATAACTTGACATCTTGTTTGTGAACCCTCCAGTCAGTTACTGGAAAGTCAAATATCTTTTTAAAACTTATCCATCCCTATGGAGATCACCTAGGTCCAAACTTGGATGAAAGAACTGAATTTCAGAGATGAGGTGAGAGTATCTGCCCTTGACATCAAGGTAGCATTTGAACAACGTTAATGGAAATCAGGGCAAAATGCTCCAGTAGTTCAAATCATACTTAGTTTGAAAGGAAATGGTTGTGGCTCTTGGAGGTCAGTCATTACAGCCATTGGACATTGTTCAGCAGTTCCTCAAGATAGTGTCCTATGCCCAACGATCTTCAGCTGCTTCATCAATGACCTCCTCTCCATCATAAGGTCAGAATAGAGAATTTTGCTGATGAGTATGCATTTTACAGTTACATTCACAACACCTCAGATAATGAAGCAATCTGTGCTCAATTGTAGCAAGGACTGCTGTTCCAGGTTTGGGGTGATAAGTGACAAGCAACATTCAAATCACACAAACGCCATGCAATAACCATCTCCAACATGAGAGAATCTAACCATCACCCCTTGCCATTCATTGGCATTATCTTGGCTGAATCTCCCACCATCAACATCCTGGGGGACCAGCCTTATCTCAGCAATCTCATCAAGACTCCTTTGGCAGCACCTTCCAAACTCATGGCCCACTACCATCTAGAAGGACAAGGGCACCAGACATATGGGAACTCCACCCATTGCAAGTTCCCCTTCAAGTCATTCACCACCCTAACTTGGAACTATATCGCCATTCTTTCACTGTTGCTGGGTCAAAATCCTGGAACTCCGTCCCTAACAGCATTGTGGGTATACCTACACGACATGGACTGCATCGGTTCAAGAAGGCAGCTCACCACGACTTTCTTGTGGGCAATTAGGGATGGGCAATGATAGCCAGCAAAATCCACATGCCTTGAATGAATGTAAAAATATATAAATACTATTTCAAAAGTAGGCCAAGGGGCTGGGAATTCTGTCGTAAGTAATTCACCACCAGACTCCCCAAAGCCTGTCTGACATCTACAAGGCATAAATCACGAGTGTGATGGAATACTCTCATTTGTCTAGATGAGTGTAGCTGCACAACATTTAATATATTTGACATAATCCAGCATAAAGCAGTCCATTTGATCAGCACCCTATCCACGACCTTAAACATTTGCTTCCTCTTATACAGATGCAGTGACAGCAGTGTGCACCATCTACATGCACAGCTGCATCTCACCAAGGGTCCTTCAACAGCACCTTCCAACCCCATGACTTCTACCATGTATAAGCACAGTGCATGGGAATACCATTGCCTGCAAATTCCCCTCCAGTCACACACCATCCTGACTGGGAAATACACTGCCCTTCTTTTACTGTTGCTGATCAAAATTCTGGAACTTTCTCCCTAACAGCACTGAGTGTACATACACATGTGGACTGCAGCAGTTCAAGGTAGTTCATCACTATCTCCCCAAGGACAATTGGAGTTGGGCAATAAATGGTGGGCCTAGCCCATGAGTGATGCTCATATCCCATGAACAAATAAAGAAAACTGTTGGTTGTTCCTGCTCAGGTTGTTTCCTGTTGAATAATAGTTTGCTCTCAGACAATTACTTATCCTGTTGAGACAAGATCTTGCTGACTAGGCTAATTCTGATCAAACAATCTTTGCTAACTGCTTCCTATTCTGATCAGTTCCCACTGAGCTAAGATCGTGATAATCAGTCATCACATTTGTGAATGATGACGAACCTTATGCTTCAATACGAGGCCATAGACCAGTTACTGCTCAACTAGGTCCTGCATGATTTCAATCCTCTTGACGTTAATGATCAGACTACTGATCAGTTGGTGATCAAAGTAGTTATGATTTAGACTAGAACAAAGAACAAAGAACAATACAGAACAGGAACAGGCCCTTCGGCCCTCCAAGCCTGCGCCGCTCCCTGGCCCAAACTAGACCATTCTTTTGTATCCCTCCATTCCCACTCCGTTCATGTGGCTATCTAGATAAGTCTTAAACATTCCCAGTGTGCCCACCTCCACCACCTTGCCTGGCAGCGCATTCCAGGCCCCCACCACCCTTTGTGTAAAATATGTCCTTCTGATATCCGTGTTAAACCTCCCCCCCCTCACCTTGAACCTATGACCCCTCGTGAACGTCACCACCGACCTGGGAAAAAGCTTCCCACCATTCACCATATGTATGCTAGTACAGTTTCAAAACAGTTCCAATAAACCTACTGCTGAAGGGATCAACGCTTGATGGAAATCCCACTGATTTAATCCGTCTGATCCAAGGTTCAGTTTTAAACCGGCAGCACATCATTTCACAGTAGTGATCATCATCTTCCTCTTTTATTTCCACTGGGGGTGGGGGAGGAATGTCTGGGGGCTTCTTGATTGGTGCTGTGGTATAAAGTAAATGAATAATCAGATTTGTTTATGAGTAGTGACAAAAAAAATAGTGAAAATAACAAGATGACCTCAGGAAGTCCCAGAATGCTTTACAACCAACTAAAAACATTTGAAATGTTGTCACTGTAGCAATGTAGGAAATATGACAGTAAGGAATCATCATGACATCTTCCCCCACTGCCATGTGGGCAGTATCCCAACCATCAGATTTGATAGTGACTCAAAGGCACATCAATAGGGAAAACTGAACCTCAATCCCAGTTTAGATTCATTCCCTAAGTGGATGTCTCAGGAGTATACAAGCTATCAGTCGGCAACAGCAATGAGACTTTCATTCCACCAGACTGGCCAGACTTGGAATCCAAGTCACAGTACTGAGAGCAGAGTACATTTTGAACCATTCCACACACCCCCACTCCCCGCCATCCGCCCCCCTCCCTCGCCACCTTCCCCACGCTTGTTCTGTTTGTATCTTCCTGAGTTATGCCACATTCATTACAACCTAGTGTCACTGTATGATGTCCTGTGAAATATTCCCTGAGACTTGGTCAATGCTTCAAACTGTCCAGTTATGCCAGGCCATGATTTCACATTATTGTCCAACGCATGTTTACCAACCACTTCCCAATCTCCATGACCTGACCCTAATTCTCCAATCCTTTACTTACATGCAGATGGACTTTCTTCATCTTCAGATGCATCAGGGTCAATGAGCTTTTCCTTGGCCAGTTCTGTTCTTTCCTTAAAGCTTCTCACTAGCTCTTGAAGACGCTCATTAACAATAGCACTGGTAATGCTTGATGTTGAACCTTGTTTATCTGTTAAACTGAACATAAAGCTTAATTCAGGCACTTTAAGTTTTAATACAAGGTGTGTTAGATGCTGGTGTTGAAAATGTAGCTTGAGGGCAAGCTACATTTGTCAAAAGTATCAATAATAAAACTTAGGCCAAGGGCAGTGCTATCATGCACACTATACCAAATCCAATCTATTGCAGAATAATATAATTGCAATTCTGGTATTCTTGTACTTCTTGCTCATCATGAATACCTTTATACATATTGCTTTGTATGTATATATTTATATACATCCCTTGTACAGGGCACATACTCTTTGAACCTCCTTCATAAGCATTGACATATCTTGCTCATTTCTCAAATCTCCTGGTTCAACCTGTCCACTACCCAATCCTGCTGGTATATTTTCACTAGCTCGGTCCGTTGGCACATCTTGCTCATTACCCAGCCCTGCTGCTTTACTCCTGGACTATGATCTGGAGAACATCTGCAGCTATCTGACCTGTAGGTGTGCCCTCCTTACCATCCCAACCCCACTTAGCCTGATGACATGCAATATCTCTCCAGTGCCTCCACTGCTGCTTCCAGCCTTTGTTTCTGTTCCTTTAAAGCATCTGTTCATGGAACTGAGCAGGAGGACAGATGGGGGATTAGGGAAATAAATAAATATATGCAGCTTGGAATCCTACTTTTGTGGTAGGTCCAGCGTTTGGGGTCAAATTCCAAACAAAAATTGATAAAATAAATACACATTCCCTGAATAAATATAATTAGGCAAAATCATGGCTTCAGCAAATTAATTAAACAAATGGAATAAATTAAATCAGGATAATTGCTTGCACCCTACACTCTTTGGCACACTCAAATTTATGTTACTGCTTTCTCTCTCTTTCTCTTCCTTCGTCTCCATATCTGTTCCTCCCTCCAATTATACCTTCCACATTATGTTTATTGTAAACTGCAATCCTTGCATCAGGAGCCAAACCCAAGTGCTCAGATGAGAACAACTACCCATAAACAGTTGAGTGCATGCATCTCACTAAACCACCTAGTGGCACCAGTAATGGCAAACCTGCCCTTTTGATGTCATGTGCAGCAACAACATTTGACATCTTCCTGAAACAATGAAGGGAAAGGACTGTGTCAAAAATAAGAGGCGCATGCAGCAGCAGGAAAGACTTAATAAATGTCAACTATCTAAACTATCATAAACACCTCCTGGTTAAAATCCAACATTAATCTTGTCTTACTGACCTATCATCAACCAGGAGGTTGGTTTGGCTATTCCAGGCCTGCACAGGTAACTCCTGGGATGGTTCATCCACATTTTCTTCATGAGAGGACTTATTTCTAATCAAAAAAGAAAATAAAATCACAGGTCATTGTTCAAAGCCAAGTAAAAGCTTGGACTTCTGACTCTGTCATTCGCTACCACAGTAAGTCACCATAAGGACCAAAGGTGAGTGACATCCTTTATATCACTATGATGTCAGAAATTTGAGTGATCCAGTTGGGTGTGCTCCTGCCCCTAAGCCATGAGGCATTGGTTATAAGGCTTGTTGGCCAAGAAAGGAGTGCTTAAGTGGCTCAAAGCAGGTTGTTAATCAGGCTGCAAAATCTTTCCAACACTTCATCATTCTCTGAAGGAGAAAAAAGTGAGAGGATATGCACAAAAACCATGACATCAAGATAAGCTGCTGCATTTTTACGCCAGGGATGGGAAAGGGATTGACAATCAGTGAGAGTTTCTATATTTCACAGATTGGACCAAGTTTACTGGTTTGTTCACAGTAGCTGATAATTTGGCTTAATTAATTTTCTTCCTAATAGCTATATTCATATTGACCAAGATACTTGTCTCCCTTATTAGGACTGTATTGAGATTCACACTGCAGAAAACATCTTTATTCCACACTTTATTATTGCTTTAGTGAATTGAATGAATCTCAAAGGACAGGAGAGGGTAGATTTCCATCTATTCCTGAAAGATAATTCCACACGTTTTTCCTCCAGGTGTATGCCCAGTCCCTGGGCGGCTACAATTCAGGCTGGAAAATTAAACACAGCTTCAGGCCTCTCAAAACCTCTGAGGTCAGTGTCTCTTGCCTGCTTATTCTGTTTTTTCCTGGTTTCCTGGGAGTCTATTCCCAAAATTATGGCTGGAGAACAATGGAAGATTTGTGAAGTGTCAGGCCTTATGCAGAGTGAAAGTTGTGTTTTTATTAAAGGCTCTCAATTTTGAGGAGAAAATGAGATGGTAACTGCAGTACCTTGAGGTACCCTACTTCCTTGTGTAATATGAATGGCAAGTACCATAGGTTTTGTCGCAGTAGCTGCATGGGTCTGGAGGCGATTGAACACCCTGCAGACTCTGGCAATTATTTAGAACTATTATCAAGAACTAGAGGACACAGCCTCAAAATAAGGGGGAGTCAGTTTAGGACAGAGTTGAGGAGGAGCTTCTTCTCTCAGAGGGTAGTGAATCTCTGGAATTCTCTGCCCATTGAAGCAGTGGAGGCTACCTCGTTAAATATGTTTAAGTCACAGGTGGATAGATTTCTGATCGATAGGGGAATTAAGGGTTAGGGGGAGCGGGCGGGTAAGTGGAACTAAACCACTATCAGATCAGCCATGATCTTACTGAATGGCGGGGCAGGCTCGAGGGGCTAGATGGCCTACTCCTGCTCCTATTTCTTATTGTTCTTATTGTTCTTATATTTAGGTTTGAAGTGGTATTGACCCAATTTATTCATTTATTGTTCACCCCTAATTGCCCTTCAGAAGGTGGGTCAGCAGCTTCTTGAACCTTTGCAGTCTCCTGTGGTGTAGGTGCACCCACAATGCTGTTAGGGAGACAGTTCCATGGTTTTAACCCAGTAACAGTGAAGGAACAGCAATATATTTCCAGGTGAGTAGATGGAGGGAAACTTCAAGGTGTTGGTGTTTCCATGAAACATTATATAAAGCATACATAGGGCATATAAAATGCCTGTGTGAAATATACTAGTGGGGGATAACTTGTATGTACATATGAAGGACATGGTAGTGGCATGTAATCATTTGAGCCATTTCTTTTGTCTTGTGACCACAAAGCCTACTTCCACATCTGTCAATATTGTAAGTAGTCAACCTGCTGCATATTCTCTGATCCGATATGGTGACACAATCCATCATGGGGCTGGCAAGCATTTTGCCAGCATTCATCTAATGTGACAGCAATCCAGTAACAGGATTGGATTCTAGATAATTACAAAGCAACTGGTTGATGAGAGAGACAAGGGTCAATGAAAGAGTCACTCTGATGTGTCCATTTTGTTTCCTTTCTAAGTTCAGCCTCATTTGATCAGGGAAAGAAAACAAATACTGTCCGATTGCTACAGAGCGTGGGTCTAACATTATTATATGTGTTTCTAACAATAACGCAGCAGAGCATTGGTTTGTAAAATTGTACGACATTTTGGTACAATAAAGTATGCACCATGTATAATACTTTTACTTGTCAGCGTGTTATTGATGTGGACATTTACTGCAGATCCTTAAACAAAACTGAATACACAATACAAATCAATGAAAATTACCAAGCGGAAGTAAGTACGAACTCAATAGGTGGCTATGAATTGTGGTAGGAGGAAGTAGCATGATAGTTGGTGACCATGATATTAACAGTGTCAATTAGAAATGGCAGGAGTTGACATTATTTCTGAGTTATATAACTCGATGAAATATCTGCACTTGCCAAAATCTAATAAAAATAGAAAGGTTTCTGTTTTCCAGCAACATAAGAGATTTTAAAAATACACCAATCCATAAAGCAATGCTGGCAGGACAAGCAATGGAAGCCTATCTGTATTCTATATTGGTAAACTGTGCAACTGTCACATGCACACTCAGGTGCCTAAACCTAATTTTGCTCATTTGTGCCTCTCTGGATTTAGGTAAGTAGAATTTGTACTTACAGGAAGACCATGTGCAATCAGAAATGCTGCTGGTTTAGATTTCTCAGTAGTTTTTATTTTGAAATTTAAGTGTAATGGTTTCCATGCATCGGACAATCGGCTGACTGAAAAGAGGACCTGGGTAGCCCTAATCCTATTTGCTTTTGATTTTACCTTTGGGACCATTTGCTAAAGAAATAGACATGTTAGATTGAATACATGTTCGGTGCAGAAGATGCTCAGACATCCATTCCTCAGTGTATTATCTTCAAACTCTTCCTGACAGCCTTTTGCAGTTGTTGATCAGTCTGAGCATAAAGAAAAGCTTTCCAGTGCTTGTCCTAAAGTTATTCTTCCCAGCCCTGAATCTCTACTGACGTACCCAGGTGTATTCACAAGTTGTGTTCTGGGATTACATTCTTTCGTATCTTTAACATCACTATAAGAATGCCTTGAGACATCACTCTTCGAGGTTGGTGATCTGTAACCTCTCATTTGTTACATTTCTTTAAAGTCTTGTTACTTTCTACTGCACCACTTCTAGGCTCTTGACACAGGAATATTAAGAATTCCATGCAGAACTGGCAATGTCAAGTTCAATAATCGCCCTGTATCTCTACTGTTCCTCCCAGGTTCCTTTCAAAGTCCCATTCTGCTATTTATTTCCTTAACTGTAAACCTATATTGCTCCATCATTCTACCAATATGTATATCTTGGTATTAATATCTTATTTCATTTGTCTACTTAATAGTACCTGTAATTTCTTCTACAAAACATTAAATATATTCTCATACTGAATGATCTCCCTATTTTACAGCTTCAGTACAAATTGAGTTCAACTAATTTGACAATATACTCCGGGATCTTGTTTCTCTTATCGTTGTCTGCTTCAATTTGTTTACGGAAAGCAAATTAACACCCATGACATGTTCTATTCCACCTCTGCAGCACAATGGCCTTGCTTCCCATTTTTATTTCTAGTTTGCAAAATTGGCCTTATTGAATTTTATTTGTCCATGTTCAGCTTAGATTCAAATCCTGTCAAGCTCTCTTTGTAAGTTATGTGCACTGAGACTGCAAATCCAAACACTGTAGGAACAGGAGAAATTGCAGTACAGAACTCTCCAGCACTCAACTACATTATCTCACCAGTGGAACCCAGCTACCTTTACTCACTTTTCTTAGTTTATGTTCATACCTTGATGATATCTTGGAACCAGGCACTGTAAGTGTCTGGCTCTTGTACGGCGAACAGGGGACTTTAATTGGTGGCAGCTTGCCATGTCCTGTTGTTAAGGTATCCCCTTCAGGATCCACGTCTTCAATATTGACCGAGGGCCGTGAAATAGCATGAGGATCTGCAAAGAAGGAAATAGATGGAGGTAAAATATTGACCAGAGCACTTGCTAAAGCACCAGTCAGATATTCATTCCAGTAGGAGTATTCACTCTCTTCCCAAAAAATGTTTATTTGATGTCACCACATGCAAAACACTGTTTCAGATTATCATTGAAAGACAATGGGTGGGATCCTCCAACCTAGTCCATACCCACCCCACTGCCAGCAAGAATGGAAAATTTGGCCCTCAGCCAAAACTTCGTTCACTGCATTGATACCGGAGAGTCCCAGCCATGGATGAGGTTGGAGGTTTTTGGTGTATATGTCAGTGAGGATAACCTATCCTGGGAGTGTGACATTGGGGAACTGAGTAAACCGCCTGACAAACACAGTACATGCAAAGTACTGACACTAGACTAAAGCTTCAGAAGAACTTCTAAGCCAGTACCTAATCAGGGACGGATCTTTCCACTTCAGAAGACATCTGGGTGATAATCTCTCTTTAACTCCTATTTACTTGAAGAAAGGCGGTGGCATAGTGGTCATGTCTCTAGACCAGAAACCCAGGGGTAATACTTTGGGGACCCGGGTTTGAATCCCAAAACAGCACATAGTGAAATTTTAATTCAATAAAATAAATCTGTAATTAAAAGTCCAATGATGACCATGAAACCGTAATTGATTGTCAATGAGAAAAGGAAATCTGCCAACCTTACCTGGTCGGACCTACTAGATTCTACACCCACAGCAATGTGGTTTACTCTGATTGCTCAGTTTTGGCCCCCTTACTTGAAAAGGATGTAATTGTATTGGAGGCAGTTCAGGGGAGGTTCATTACATTGATTCCAGAGATGAGGGGTTTGGCTTATGGAGAGAGTTTAAGCAGGTTAGACCTATATTGTCTAGCGTTTAGAAGAATGAGGGGCAATCTAATTGAGGTATATAAAATGCTAAAGGGGATTGACAGGGTGGATGAAGAGAGAATGTTTCCCCTTGTGGGGTAATCTAAAATGAGAAATCATAGTTTTAGGGTAAAGGGTGGCAGATTTAAAACAGAACTGAGGAGAAATTATTTCTCTCAAAGGGTTGTGAGTCTGTGGAATTCACTACCCCAGAGTGTGGTGGATGCTGGGACATTGGGTAACTTTAAGGAGGAGATAGACAAATTATTCATTAGTAATGGCTTGAAGGGTTATGGAGAATGGACAGGAAAGTGGAGTTGAGGCTGAGACAAGATCAGCCATGCTCGCATTGAATGACGGAGCAGGCTCAAGGGGCTGAATTGTCTACTGCTGCTCCTAATTCTTAATTTCTTAAAAACTGGCAGAAAAAAATCACTCAATTCAAGAGCAATTAGTGATGGGCAATAAATGCTGGCCTAGCCAGCAATGCTCGCATCCCATAAATGAATTTTTAAAAAGTCCATGCATAGTATGCATGTTCTCATTACGTTTTCTGTGGTTTTGCATAATAGCTCGTTCTTTTCTTTTTTTAATAGGAAATTCCCTGCCTGAGATCTCCTGCCACTGCTTTCCCTGTCAGAAACCGATCAGGCCGTCAGCTTCATCAGCTGTCGAGGCCGAATTGAGCTTCTGTTACGTTTGACAGTTTCTCCTGTCCTGGACTAGCCGGATTCTTTGGCCATTTCAGCCTCCATATGACTTTCGCCATAAATATCAGATCCATTAACTCATTTTCTCTCTCCACAGATGCTGTCAGACCTGCTGAGATTTTCCAGCATTTTCTGTTCTTGTTTCAGATTCCAGCTTCTGCAGTATTTTGTTTTTATCCATTGAATCTTGATTTGGTGTCAAAGCAAAGTGAGACATTTGTGAATTTAAACACTGTGGTAAAATGCAAGGGGTCTTAATGTTAAAATTAGAATGAGGCTTTTCAGGGATGATGTCAGGAAGCACTTCTTCACACAAAAGGTAACTGAAATCTAAAAATCTAGGGCCCAATTCTCCCTTCCCGATGCACACATTTTTTGGTGGGAGAATCACGTGTCGGCCATTCACGGGATTTGCGCATGAATTCCTGACGCATATGTGTCTCCCACAGCCGGAGAGCAGGCGCGGCTGAGACCACGCTGGAAACCAGTGGGAAGAGAGGTAAGTAATTTAAATCTGTTTTTAATGTATTTTAAATGTGATTATTGGGACCGGCACAGATTTCTCCGGGCCTGATAACATCTCTCACCCGCCAGTAGTGGGTTTAGAGTAGCTCCCCACTTTCGGGAAACTAGCGGGAGACCCCACCGGATTGAAGGGGGGGTGGCAATTGGGGTCCCCCAGGGAGGTTGGGCAGCGGGAGGGTGGTGCCCTCTGGGCATGGGCAACCTCGCAGTGCCAGCCTGTGCCCCCTGGGACTGCCCAAGGGGCACTGCCCATCGGGCATTGGGCAGGGCCAAGGGGACAGACATGGGGTGAGGTTGGGCCAGGGGGCTGGGCCTATTGTGGGCAAGGCCTAGGGGACAGAGCCTATTGTGGGTGGGCTCTCGGGGGCGATCAGTGGGGGTGGGAGTCCCGCTGCCACTCTGCACTGGGATCGATCAGGACTGGAGGGAGGCCAGCGATTGGGGCGGGCTGGAAGGGGGCAGGTCTGCTGGAGAGGATCTGCCCCCCGTGGGGGGAGGGGTGGGGGGATCGCCACTACTCGGGGGGGCGGCTGGAGATTGGGGCGCTCCGTGATGGAATAGGGTCGGGGCTGGCCTGGGAATGCTGTGCGGGCCACGATCGGGCCATGGGGGTCTGGGGGGAGAGCACTGTGAGGGTCACGGGCTGGCCAGTGATCGAGCTGGCCAGCAAACTGCAATCTGACAGATCGGGGCATGCACTGAGGCCCAGAACTGTCAACCTCCATTGTGAATAGGCCCAGCCCCTCCGAGCTTTTAATGAGATTCACGTTTGTGATATAGTGTGGGAGATTCAAGTCTGAAGTTGAACAGAAAAGTCGTGATTTACAGTTTTCTCGCCAATTCGGCACTTTTGGGAGAATCGCCCCCCCTAGTTCCCTTGAAAGCTTTTGAGGCAAGCGGTCAACTGAAAATTTCAAAACTAAAATTGATAGATTTTCATTAGCCAAATTTATGAAGGACAAAGATGGAAAGATGGAGTTCAGATACTGGTCAGCCATCATCTCATTGAAGGGTGGAGCAGGCTTGCAGGATTGCATGGCCTACTCCTGCTCCTTTGTTCTTATTTAAATCTTCTTTTATAAATCTTGTCTTATGAACATCAAATATTTCAATCTTCAAGAAATATAAGAGATGGGTGCTATGCCATTGGGTTTCAGGCCTCAGGGGAATTTAAGGAGGTCAGTAAGGCATCTCTGGCCCAATCCAGAAATTCTGAAGACTATTTTGTGCAAATATCTGAGACATTGACCATACCACAAACAAGATTGAAGTTATATACAGACAAGACTCAAACAAATACAGACATTCACACAAAACCAAACATTTTGATATGCAAAATACAAAACATAAAGCAATCAACAACATAATGCACATTATGTTCACCTATACAATGCAATGGAGACCATTCTTCAGTCAAGAAGTTAGGGTTTATGACCCCAGATGTTTGCTTCCTATGGCTAAGTGGAGGTAACCGAGAGCTGGAAGTGCGGTAGCTGGGCACATTGGGTAAATCTAAAGCATACTGGGAATTAGGGGTGGAGCTTCTGTGTGTCAGTGGCACATCACGAACGAGGTGGACTAACTCTACGTCTTTACTTCGCTTAGGCATGATAGCAGTTACTAGGCACGTCTGAGAATGTGGCTCAAGCAATAAGGAGACTGAGCATCTGTAACTAAAAAGCAAAAACAGGTTTAAGTATTGAGTTCAAGGAGATTATATAGTGCAAACTAGACTGTACAGCACAACATGCAGCTTAATACAGACTGTACCACAACATAAAATTTTAACAGACTGCCACACATGCTATGGACTTCACCCCAGACTGTAGTGCACACCACATCTCACACTGTACTGCATACCTCATCTCAGACTGGACCACATACCCAATCTCAAACTGTACTGCACATCTCACGTCAGACTACATCACACACCTCATCTTACACTGTATCACACACTTCATTTTCAACTGTATCACACACCTCATTTAGACTGTACCACATACCTCATTTAGACTGTACCACACACCTCATTTAGACTGTACCACACACCTCATTTAGACTGTACCACACACCTCATTTAGACTGTACCACACACCTCATTTAGACTGTACCACACACCTCATTTAGACTGTACCACACACCTCATTTAGACTGTACCACACACCTCATTTAGACTGTACCACACACCTCATTTAGACTGTACCACACACCTCATTTAGACTGTACCACACACCTCATTTAGACTGTACCACACACCTCATTTAGACTGTACCACACACCTCATTTAGACTGTACCACACACCTCATTTAGACTGTACCACACACCTCATTTAGACTGTACCACACACCTCACTTAGACTGTACCACACACCTCATTTAGACCGTACCACACACCTCATTTAGACCGTACCACACACCTCATTTAGACAGTACCACACACCTCATTTAGACAGTACCACACACCTCATTTAGACAGTACCACACACCTCATTTAGACAGTACCACACACCTCATTTAGACTGTACCACACACCTCATTTAGACTGTACCACACATTTCATTTAGACTGTACCACACACCTCATTTAGACTGTACCACACACCTCATTTAGACTGTACCACACACCTCATTTAGACTGTACCACACACCTCATTTAGACTGTACCACACACCTCATTTAGACTGTACCACGCACCTCACCTCAGACTGCACCATACACATCATCTCAACTACATCACACACATCATCTCAGACTGGATCACATACTTCATCTTAGACTGTACCATACACCTCATCTCAGACTATATCACACATCTCATCTTAGACTGTACCACACACCTCACCTCAGACTGTCTGAGACATACCTCATCACTGCCTGTACCATTCACTCCATTGCACACTGTATCACATAATTCAATTCAGACTGTACCACACTCTATTGCAGATTGTACCATATACCTCATAGTAAATGTACCATACACAATATTACTGTTGTTTCATGCATTCATTATTGTGCCTATCCACTAGGTACTAGGGTTATAAAATCTCCTGATATTTATGTTTTCCATAATTTCTTTGGTTTTGTAAAGTTTACACTCATCGGGCTGAGGTGTGTTGCACAGCTCTTATTCTTGTTATACACCTTATAATTTATTTTGCGCAGGTTATACATTGTGAATGTTTATAAAATTTACACCAGAGGGAACACTGACATTCCCCTTGCCTCATTATATCCTATAGAAATTATTAAACTTACAGCTTAGTCCCAGTGATGTAAACACTTTTACATGTGAGGATTAAGCACAGTTTCACTTATGTAATGAATAGTAACTGAATATGGCAGGTCTGAGGAAGGTGTTAGTTTGGTACTAAACAAAATAATCAAAATTAATTTTAGTTAAAGTGAAGTATTGTAGATCGAGGACAGTGTTTCTGCTTTGGGCACAATCAACAATTCAGGTAGTTATTGCGCTAGCCCTAGTTTTCAGAAGTAATGTTATGGTTCAAATTTCTGCTCAACTTAATTTGTATTATCACAAACGTAAAATTTTCCATGAACCAGTGCAATTGGGCAGTTTTTTAAACCATAATTGTTTATGTACAAAATAATCCTTGATATATTTAAGAATGGTAACATGATGCAGTTTTATTAATACAAATGGAGATAAATTTATCACTAAATAATTTTCAATACGAGTGTCGAGTCCACCCCCTGTGAGTAATCAAACTTTAAATAACTGAAATTAACTATAAGAAACTATGAAGTACCACCTCATTGGTATTCAGCAGTCAATTGGTCAGTAAATTAAATATTCTTTAACAAAATGCCTTAATTTTTAACAAAATGCCTTAATTAAGGCAAAATGCCTTAATTTTAAGAGCCTCCTAGAGGATCTGCAAACAGGCACAATGAGCAGTAACTCTCCACGGTGATTCATTTGATCTGGCAATGTGACCAGTTCTATAGATGGCTCCAGCTTTCGATGCAATGCTTTTAAAATTAGGCAAAAGATCACAGAAACTCAATTTGCACTGGACCATCCTCAATTGGATTTGGTACTGGGAAATGAACCGGGCCAAGTGTTAGATTTGGTTGTGGGAGAGCACTTTGGAGATAGTGACCACAATTCGGTGTCTTTTGTTATTGCAATGGAGAGGGATAGGGCCGTACGGCAGGGCAAGGTTTACAATTGGGGGAGAGGTAATTATGATGCGATTAGGCAAGAATTAGGGGGCATAAGATGGGAACAGAAACTGTCAGAGAAAGGAACTAATGAAAAGTGGAACTTTTTCAAGGAACAAATACTGGATGTCCTTGATAGGTATGTCCCTGTCAGGCAGGGAGGAAATGGCCGAGTGAGGGAACCATGGTTCAGGAAAGAGGTGGAATGTCTTGTGAAAAGGAAGAGGGAAGGTTATGTAGGGATGAGGAAACAAGGTTCAGATGGCTCGATTGAGGGTTACAAGTTAGCAAGGAATGAGCTGAAAAAGGGGCTTAGGAGAGCTAGGAGGGGACACGAGAAGTCCTTGGCGGGTCGGATCAAGGAAAACCCCAAGGCTTTTTACTCTTATGTGAGGAATAAAAGAATGACCAGGGTGAGGTTAGGGCCGGTCAAGGACAGTAGTGGGAACCTGTGTATGGAGTCAGTAGAGATAGGCGAGGTGATGAATGAATACTTTTCTTCAGTGTTCACCAAGGAGAGGGGCCATGTTTTTGAGGAAGAGAAGGTATTACAGGCTAATAGGCTGGAGGAAATAGATGTTCGGAGGGAGGATGTCCTGGCAGTTTTGAATAAACTGAAGGTCGATAAGTCCCCTGGGCCTGATGAAATGTATCCTAGGATTCTTTGGGAGGCAAGGGATGAGATTGCAGAGCCTTTGGCTTTGATCTTTGGGTCCTCGCTGTCCACGGGGATGGTGCCAGAGGACTGGAGAATGGCGAATGTTGTTCCTCTGTTTAAGAAAGGGAATAGAAATGACCCTGGTAATTATAGACCGGTTAGTCTTACTTCGGTGGTTGGTAAATTGATGGAAAAGGTCCTTAGGGATGGGATTTACGACCATTTAGAAAGATGAGGATTAATCCGGGATAGTCAGCACGGATTCGTGAAGGGCAAGTCGTGCCTCACAAATTTGATTGAATTTTTTGAGGAGGTAACTAAGTGTGTTGATGAAGGTAGGGCAGTTGATGTCATATACATGGATTTTAGTAAGGCGTTTGATAAGGTCCCCCATGGTCGGCTTATGATGAAAGTGAGGAGGTGTGGGATAGAGGGAAAGTTGGCCGATTGGATAGGTAACTGGCTGTCTGATCGAAGACAGAGGGTGGTGGTGGATGGAAAATTTTCGGATTGGAGGCAGGTTGCTAGCGGAGTGCCGCAGGGATCAGTGCTTGGTCCTCTGCTCTTTGTGATTTTTATTAATGACTTAGAGGAGGGGGCTGAAGGGTGGATCAGTAAATTTGCTGATGACACCAAGATTGGTGGAGTAGTGGATGAGGTGGAGGGCTGTTGTAGGCTGCAAAGAGACATAGATAGGATGCAAAGCTGGGCTGAAAAATGGCAAATGGAGTTTAACCCTGATAAATGTGAGGTGATTCATTTTGGTAGGACTAATTTAAATATGGATTACAGGGTCAAAGGTAGGGTTCTGAAGACTGTGGAGGGACAGAGAGATCTTGGGGTTCATATCCACAAATCTCTAAAGGTTGCCACTCAAGTGGATAGAGCTGTGAAGAAGGCCTATAGTGTGTTAGCTTTTATTAACAGGGGGTTGGAGTTTAAGAGCCGTGGGGTTATGCTGCAACTGTACAGGACCTTGGTGAGACCACATTTGGAATATTGTGTGCAGTTCTGGTCACCTCACTATAAGAAGGATGTGGAAGCGCTGGAAAGAGTGCAGAGGAGATTTACCAGGATGCTACCTGGTTTGGAGGGTAGGTCTTATGAGGAAAGGTTGAGGGAGCTAGGGCTGTTCTCTCTGGAGTGGAGGAGGCTGAGGGGAGACTTAATAGAGGTTTATAAAATGATGAAGGGGATAGATAGAGTGAACGTTCAAAGACTATTTCCTCGGGTGGATGGAGCTATTACCAGGGGGCATAACTATAGGGTTCGTGGTGGGAGATACAGGAAGGATATCAGAGGTAGGTTCTTTACGCAGAGAGTGGTTGGGGTGTGGAATGGACTGCCTGCAGTGATAGTGGAGTCAGACACTTTAGGAACATTTAAGCGGTTATTGGATAGGCACATGGAGCACACCAGGATGATAGGGAGTGGGATAGCTTGATCTTGGTTTCAGATAAAGCTCGGCACAACATCGTGGGCCGAAGGGCCTGTTCTGTGCTGTACTGTTCTATGTTCTATGTTCTAACTATTTGCACTGGTTTAGCTGATTTCAGTTAAATTATGTGGAAAAACAGCGCAAGCTAATAGAAACTTGAACCCCTCCCAACTCGGTCACTTGGACTGACAATGCACTTTACAGAGTTGCCAATTATTTCATTTAAGCAACAGAACTGAAAACATTGGCACAAAATAAATGAGACATATATAAAACTGGAAGATGAAATTTTAAAATAATAGAAGGTGGAAAATGCACAGATTTTGTCAGGTTACATCCAAAACATTAGCTTATCTTTCTCTTTCAGACACTGACTTGCTCTGCATTTTCACTATTTCCTGTTTCTAATTCCAATTTTCTAACTTCTTAATTTGTTTAAGAAAATCAGTGAGCCACATTAGGTAGGATTTGGGGCTATAGTGTTCTAACCCTATCTCTGACTGATATTCATATGTGACAGACATATGGCCCAGGAGCAGAGACACAGTGAATTTTCTCTTCTACCTCTGAAATTAGATGGTTTTTAAAAAAAATCATTTATGGGTGTGAGTGCACTGGTTTGGCCAGCATGTATTGCCCATCCTTAATTGCCCTTGAGAAAGAGATGGTGGCCTGTCTTCTTGAACTGCTGCAGTTCAAATGCGGTAGCTACATCAGCAGGGTTATTATGGAGGGAGTTCCAGGATTTTGACCCACTGACAGTGGAGGAGGGGCGATATAGTTCCAAGTCAGGATGGTGAGGGGGTTGGAGGGAAACTTCCAGATGGAAGTGTTCTCGTGTGTTTCCATCCCTTGCCTTTCCAGATGGTAGTGGTTTCGGGTTTGAGAGGTGCTGTCTAAAGAGCCTTGGTGAGTTTCTGCTGTGCATCCTGTAGATGGTACACACTGCTGCTACTGTATTGGTGGCGGCAGGAATGAATGTTTGTGCATAGTGTGCCAAACATATGGGTTGCTTTGTCCTGGATCTTGTCAAGCTTCTTGAGTGTTATTGGAGCTGCACTCTTCCAGGCAAGTGAATAATATTCTGTCACACTCCTGACTTGTGCCTTGTAGATTGTGGACTGACTTTGTGGAGTTAGGAGGTGAGTTACTCACCGCAAGATTCCTAGCCTCTGACCTGCTCTTGTAGCTGTAGTATTTATAGTGCTAGCCCAGTGCAGTTACTGAACATTGTGCAGGCATTTGCAAACATCCCCACTTCTGACCTTATGATGGAAAGTAGGTCATTGATGAAGCAGCTGGAGATGTTTGGGTTGGGACACTACCCTGAGGAAATCCTGGAGCTGAGATGATTGACCTCCAAACATCACAACCATCTTTTTTTGTGCCAGGTATGACTCCAACCAGTGATTCCCCCGATTCCCATTGGCTCCAGTTTTGCTAGGGCTCCTTGATGCCACACTCAGTCAAATGTGGCCTTTATATCAAAGGCAGTCACTCTGCCCTCACCAATTTGAATATCAGCTCTTACAGGTCAGTTAACAGAGATTCTATATATCTGTTGCAGTAAAATTCTAAGTCCATTTATGAAGAACACTAGCTCCATACTTCAGACAAAATCTTCCTCCAGTGTCCAAAGACTCACGTAGCCCAAAAAACCAGTAGTGATACATTTGCAACAAACCAACAATCTTCTCCCACTAAGTACAGATGCACTTTGAGCACTTACCTCCTTCATCCAACTCAACCATCAAAATCTCCTCCTCCTTAATTAAAAAATAAAAATGAGAAACAATGAACATGAACGATGAAATATTCAATTCACAATCTTCACAAAAACGTTTGTCAAATTTATTTTGTTTATTTGTATGAAATAATATTTGAACTTTAAGCACTCTCAGGTGTATGTGTGTGTTTATCTCAGACTATCACTCTGCCAACATTGACGTATTTTGGGTACAATTTAAATATTCTGGCCAGTATTTGTTGTGTCATTCTATCCTTTATAAAAGAGAATATCCTCTGATTTGCTGTATGATACAGCAATAGGAGTTCCACTAGTAAATCTAAAAAGAAAGATTTACCAAATAATTATTCTTAAGAAGAGATTTTCTCTTTAAATGTAATGTTATGATCTTACAGGTGATGGACCATGGTGGCATTTCCCTTGTTGACCCCTTACCAGCTGATGGGGCCTAATCTTAGCTGCTTCTGGCACTTGATTTTCAGTTGCCCTTACACCTGTTATTGGGCACACAATCTGGTCACTCACTGCTGGGCAGATGTCAGCCAGGTCACTGCAAAATATGAAAAGGAATAGCATAGATTCTTCATTTTTTCTGCTTCACTTTTAAATTAAACATCATCTAGTCAGAGCCCAGAAAAAACAATTTTGTCTAGATGTTCACAGAAATCTAACAGACATGGAAAAGGTAAGTGATTGAATAGATAACTGGGATTTTGATGGGGACTGGTTTTGATTGCCAAGGGTGAGGGGGAGATCAAGGAGAAAGTTTCTGCATGTGTTCCCTGTTGGCCCTATTTCCTGCCTCTGCCTGGGGATTGCATGCATGCCGGCAGATAGAAAGTTATTGTTGTTACTCTTCCTGCACCTTGTGGTGCATAAGGCAGAATTTCATCCATTCCCATAGTGAGATTTCTCCTGTCCCCAGAGGCTTACAACTTGAGGGGCATCACTCCACATCAAACATAACTGACCAGGAATCTCTCCCACTCTTACCATCTGTCTTTCGAAGGATTTTGCAGATTGGTGCCAACCTGTTGGCTTTGTTATGAATGCATCTTCCTTGGCCATTAAGTACTGGGGTAGGATTTGAACCCAGAACTTCTGGCTCAGAAGCAGGGACACTATTGATTGCACCACAAGATAGAAAATGCACAGTCGTAATTGGCCAGCCTACATTAATTTGAGGTAAATTGGTTTTACACCAGGTGCTCTTTTCCTATCCACCATTTTCAAATATTTCAACCAAATGGATGCCAAGTTCAACATGCAAATCCACCTGCCAATTTTCAACACTTGATTTTATTTTGAATATCTATGTGGCCAATGGACTGGACCAAGTGGCAATCTCACATCCAGGGTACCATATGAGGCCTGGGAATTGGTTTTTCATATTCACAGTCAAAGTGCTGCCCAAACCCAATGAAAATCACTCAGTGGCTGCTGGTTGGAAAGAGGGAACTGTTCCTGGAACTAAGCTAAATGGTTAAGTGATAATAAGGAGATGGGATGGCACGGTGGCACAATGGTTGGGGCGGCATGGTGGCACAGTGGTTAGCACTGCTGCCTCACAGCATCAGGGACCCGGGTTCAATTCTGGCCTCGGGTGACTGTATGGAGTTTGCACATTCTCCCCTTGTCTGTGTGGGTTTCCTCCGGGTGCTCTGGTTTCATCTCACAGTCCAAAGATGTGGGAGAAAACCGGAGCACCCGGGTTAGGTTGATTGGCCATGATAAATTGCCCCTTATTGTCAGGGGGATTAGGAGGGTAAATACGTGTGGGGTTATGGGGATAGGACCTGTATGAGATAATTGTCGGTGCAGGCTCGATGGGCCAAATGGCCTCTTTTTGCACTGTGGTTTTTATGATTCTATGATTCAGTTGAGAAGGTGGCAAGGAGAGCCTGGCACAGTGAGAGCCTCAGGTTTTATTGTGGGATCTGGAGGTTTTTTTGGTGCTCTGGCAGTGGGCACCAGGCTGCAGGTTAAAATCACATTTGTGTGCTCAGCTATTTGCTATCAATGCCTCCTGAAACCTGGGGTAGATTTTCAAAATGCCCCCATGAGTAAAACAGGAGTTGTGAATCATCGGCCAGTTAGAATAGGCAGGGAATAGAAGGATATGGACCACTGAGAGGCAAGAAAATATTAGATTAGAGATACATCTGTGACGGCACAGAGTTAGTGCACCTAAGAGCCTGTTCCTGTGCTGTACTGTTCTTTGTTTTAGATTGAATGGGCAACAAAAACGGATGATTTCGACAACAGACAAAATATCCACAACATCAGTCTCACACCGGCGGGCGGATTAATGTCTACCCTCCCCGACCGGCACAGGAAGGTGGTGCAAAGAACGTACTCTGCTCCTATTTTAACTTCTAACACGGACAGCCCATTCTAGCCAGGCGGAAAGCGGGGTTTTCCTCCCTGAGCTTTGCTCAGGCGGCAAAATACGAAAACCTACCCTGGCCAACGACTGCTTTAATACCTCGGAGAACAAAACGTTTCCTATCAAACAAAGTGAGATGCTTGATTTACGTTACCGCCCTCCGGATGAGATCTCCCTTAGTGCAAGGATTAATTTTTGCTTTGCATTTGCAGCTTCTCTGGAAGCTCGGTGCCCTGAGGCCCAATGGCTGCCGCACAGATGCGGCTTTCCCGGTTGTATTTTGCAGGGTTATCGCAGCCGAGTCTCATCAGCACCAGAGGCTCGCGGACAGCTGCCTGCCCGGCTCCGGTTGCTAGGCGATGGAACGCGAGCGGCAGTGGTTGCTAGGATACAGGAGCGAACGGCGGGGGTTGCTAGGAGACAGTTGGAGGCTCGAGAAGAAGAAGATGTCAGGGGTTCTCTGCCTTAAAGAGGAAGTGAGAGGCAGAATGTGGCCAAATCCATTGCACCAGTTTAAAAATTCCATTGCAAAACTGCTTCCAACACACCATACACCGTCTTCCCCACTTACAGATTCAGGCCAGCTATCATGGCACATCAATCAAATTCTGTAAACTATTCAACAAAAATAACTGCATTAAATTTCTAATCCATTCTATTGTCCAGCAAAATCAAAGCAGAAAATAAAATAAAAATCTTCTGACGGGCACGTATCAAACTCTTTGCCCACATTCACTCCCTTATTGTCATCACCCTTCTCACACCTTCACTCCCTTGATTATTTAAGATCTCCTCTCAGTCTCACTCACTGTCACTCTCTGCTATTCTACCTCATCACACTTCCTTTCTCCTCCTTCTCGCTCACCATCCCGTCAAAAGCTCATTTGATCTCCCTCCACACGTTCACTCTCTCGAAATGCTCACTCTCTTTCTCATTCCTTCACTCTCTCAATCTCTCTCACTTCCCCTTGCTCTCTCTCAGTTAAGAATGAGAAGACTTACGCTATAGAGGGCAGATTCACGTTGCTCTTGGCTTCTTCAAGTCCCCGCATTGGTCTGACGGGAAAAACAAAATATACTTTTCAGGGGCTAGTGTAACATAAACAAACCACTGAAGATATAATGAGACACACGTGATTTTGAAAGGTGTTTACAAAAAGTTTCTCAACGTATGGAAACAAACGATGCTGCACACAATCCACCTTTCTGAACACAGATACTAATTTGCCCGTACAGACAGACACAGATAAGCAGAGTTTATATTTATTAACACTAGTAATTGGTGTATGTAAATAAACGGTCTCCCTCCCTTAGGGAAATTGGGATAGATTTTCAACTTGCTTTCCAGGGTAAAAATGGTGTTGTGACCAGTCACTCATTATAGAAATCACTAATGTTCATTTACAATCCAATCAAAATTGGACAGCTTTTGTAACCTACAGACCATTCTGGCTTGCAGATTTATGTATAAACCACAACCTGGAAATCTATCCTGTTTTCTCAGTTACTACCAGCTTACACTTTTCCTGACATGCTGATTTCTTTTCCACTTGCTCTCTGTTGCTCTTTCACTTTACAGTGACAAACTCTTTTCTTCACATTTGCCACTTCCTCTCATAAAGTAGCTCTGCTGTTCTAGAAACATAAGAGCAGTTCACCCCTTGAACCTATTCCAAAATGCAGTGAAATCATAGTTGATCTGAATCTTAACTCCATCCACATGCCATAGCTCCATATCCACACTTTCATGCCCATTGCATGAAGTACTGTTTCATACCTGCTCTCCACAATGGCCTGACTCCAGCTATTCCTGCCCTGTCACTGCTGCCAGCGAGGATGACGAATTTGGTGCTCAGCCAAATCTCCATTCACTGCAGCGGGACAGGAGAATCCTGCTGGCATGAATGATTGAAGAATTCTGTCTCCTTGTCCTATACTCTCCACCAGTGGAAAAGATTACTCTCTACTTAACCTATCAGTAACTTCTAAAGTCTTAAAAACTTCACTCAAGTCATTCCATAACCATCTATATTCCAGTGAATGCAAGCCTAGTTTATATAATTTCTCCTTATAGTCTCACTAGTCCCTGCAACCATACTAATGTTCCAGTAAATCTGTGCTGCACTCCTTCCAAGAGGCTAATTTCTAAGGTGCAGTGCCTAGACCTGTACATAGTACACCAAAAAAAACTTCCTCCCTTTCAATATTGTAACGTTCTGGTTATAAAAGTTAATAATCCATTTACCCTTTTAAATTATTTTTACACCTACCCATTATATTTTGATCATTTGTGTACATGAATCATAGGAATTCTAGGCAATTGTGGCCTTCACTGCCACAGACCACTGGATTTCCATCCTTTGTTTGGGGTATGGTACCCTGGTGCGCATGTAGCCTTCGTTGGCACTGCTGCCCCAAGAGATCCAGAAAAAACCCTCCAGCAAGGGGTGCATGTTTGTCTGCCTCCTGCCCTTTGACCAAGCTGACCGCTGCACTCTGATGTCTATGACTAGATGTGACTTGTTATCGCTATGCCTCTTCCGTGGTCCAGCCAACCACTGAATATGTGGGACCTATGTCCGCTCAATCTCTTCAAGGTGCCTTGTTGTTGTTGTTAGATCAGTGTTTGATTGCTAGTGTCTATTGACTGTTCACTGTGCTGTCTGCTGTGAATCAAGCCTGTGAGCATGGTTACAGAGAAACTGAGATCTAGTTGTAAACCTGTGGCTGTAGACATTTTAAAAACATTTGTAATAAAGTTCCTGTTCACACATAGAACCTGGTGAGAGTTAGCTCTGCATATCTCCGAGGCACAAAACACAATACTATGCTCACAGCCTAGCTGGCTTGGCAGTTTGTGTTGCCACTCTCAATATTATCACTCCACAACCGCTGTAACAGCTATTTTAGCAGATCACTGTTCCTCACTGCAAGGTCTCTGCCTAAACAATTGATCAACCCTGCTGCCCCCTTTTTACAGTGAACCCTGGATATTTATTTCAGTGAATGCCTTCCTGCTCTGCAGACACCAAGGCTGACTGCTAAGAAACTGACCGAGCTTGAGACCCATGCACCATTCGCACTATCTAATCCCAGCCAATGCCCATTTATTATTTCCAATTTAGTTACCACTAATTGGCTACCTGCTGGGTGAGCAGCTGGTGCCAGTTTGACTGTCTCTGGTAAGATCGCTCAGAGGCAGGTGAATGTTGAGCAGAAGACCCGATGCTCATCTTTCAAAATTTCCCCACTCCCCCCATCTGTGTGACTGATAAGATTCTGCACATTGTGTTATTAGCTCTAATTGTGTTATCTAAGCCATTAATAAATATACTGAATAGTTGAGTGAATCCCTCACATGCTATCATTTAGTCACTCTCTTTAACTTAGTCTCCTTCACACTTGCACATTTTATTTGTTCATCATATCATATATTCTATCAGTCTGTCCCACACCTGTCTCTCCCTCTGATCATTACTCCCTGTTTTGCTAATTTTTATTCACTCATTCATTTATTGTATTGTTCAATGATTCCATTTATATCTCTCCCTCTCCCATTTGCCCTTTCTTTCTCTCCAGTATCCCTACCCACAGGAAGAAAGATGAAGCACTCACTTTGCTGGTGGCAGATCCTCATCACTCTTGGCTTCTTCACACACCTGCGATGGTCTGACAGATAAGGTTGTCAATGAATACTTCAACAACAGTAAATAAGCAATATGATAATCTTACACTCTTTGAAAAACAATTTCTCTTCCCAGTTCTTTCTCTGTCTTTTCCTGAAATAGTTATCTCCCTCACGCAGTTACAGTTCCATCTGATGTCAGCCACATTATTCAAATGTCCATGATTCATATAGAAATCTTGAGAATGAATAGAAACAGACAGTGTGTCCATGATTTATTACAACTTTTCCCAATCCTGCCTGCCTGTGTCCAAGTACACACATTTATGGTGAGGGGGCAACCTTATAGTAATCAGCAGTGGAAACACTGACTGAATTTCCTGACTCTTTTACTTACCCAATTGTAGCACCTCAATTGCTGCCCCCACTGTGATCAAATTCAAAGACAGCTCATTTCAATAAATTCAAGCAACAGCATTGTTTTTCCAGACATGGCCAACAGAGCCTTTCACAGAAGAATTGTTAAGTTGAACAATTTGCAAAGCAGGAAAACCAATTTCTTCATGCTAGATCCATGCTACATTGTGTATGTGGAGTACAGCAAAACATTCAGTCCAGATGTAGTAGTTTAGCATCAGAATGAGAAGGAAATGAACCTCTTAACTCTGCTAGAAACTATGTATTGGGGACATTTTTCTTGTAACAAAAGAAGAGGGTAAAATTTGTATGTAATTAGTGGCCCATTAACAAAATCTAACTCTCAGAATCACACATTTCACTGCTTCTGTAATTTTACAGATCTATAATTAATGATGAAGGAAAACAGGCAAGCTGCTTTTTTTTGTACTCCAGGGCCAGTATTTTATGACTTTGTTTGGGCGAGGCTAGTGAAATCCCGCCCAAGGCCAATGGAGAATTCTGTTCTGTGAGCCTCGCCCACCCCGATTCCAGGGCGGGCGTGCCAGTAAAATTCCGGTACAGGTCACCAATTCAGAGATGCTACTTAAAGTCTCATAGCAATGGCCCAAAGGCTTACTATATTGAGGTGTCAATCATTGTGGAAAAGGTTTCAGTCAATAAGGTAGCAATATTCTTTTCAGGAGTGCACCTCTACATCGGTCCACATGATAGAAGCCAAAGGCTGAGCGATCTCCTGATTGCCCAATGTAGGCCAACCAAAGGAACTAGAGCATTTCCATAATGGAATGAAAGCAAAGTGGGACATGATTTTCAATTATCAAAAAGGTCATCCTCAAAAATACACAGCAGCTGGACAGATCATTTAGATAAAACAAAAAACACGACCACTCTTGTTTAATGTGTAACTGAGTAAGGCATGGTGACACAGTGGTTAGCACTGCTGCCTCACAGTGCCAGGGACCCGGTTCGATTCCAGGCTTGGATCACTGTCGATGTGGAGTTTGCACGTTCTCCCCGTGTCTGTGTGGGTTTCCTCCGGGTGCTCCGGCTTCCTCCCACAGTCCAAAGATGTGCGGGTTAGGTGGATTGGCCATGCTAAATTGGCCCTTAGTGTCAGGGGGATTAACTAGGGAAAATGCATGGGGTTATGGGGATAGGGCCTGGGTGAGATTGTGGTCAAATGGCTTCCTTCTGCACTGTAGGATTCTATGATTCCAAGACTATTGCAAAAACATATAGAATCTTCTGTGCTAAGAAAGGGCCACACTTACAATGACAGATCAGTAACAGTACCCAGCAGTACAGATACATACAGATGTAAAGTTGGAACATTCAGTATGGATTCTGAAAGGATTTTGACAGTTATTGTGGGCAAGTCTATTTCACTGTCCTTTGGTTCAGAGTTTGATTTGTTCACTCTAATCAGCGTATACAAATACCTTCATTCATCGGAACACATCCACATGTTCTCTCATTGCTTGCGTCACTGTCTGTGTGGAGTTCGCACATTCTCCCCGTGTCTGTGTGGGTTTCCCCTGAGTGCTCTGGTTTCCTCCCACAGTCCAAAGATGTGTGGGTTAGGTTGATTGGCCATGCTAAATTGCCCCTTATTGTCCCAGAATGCATAGGTTAGGGTAACAGGGATAGGGCCTTGGTGGGATTGTTGTCTGTGCAGACTTGATGGGCTAATTGACCTCCTTCTGCACTGTAGACATTCTATGATTGTCATTAAGACACTAACTTAATTTCTCCTTTTGACTCACTAAGTTTCTCTCCTCAACACTCACTCACTTTACACTAAGCATTTTCCCATTTCTCAAAATTCTCAAAATTTCCCATTCCCTCAGTCCCTGAGTTGCACATGTCTACATTTCCCCCTCCCATAATCATTCAGTCCATCTCTCATTTGGACACTTCCCCCTCACATGTTATCTCACCCCCTCCCTGACATCCTTCCAGATAGGAATTGAAAGACTCACTCTGTAGGTGGTAGTTCCACATTGCTCTTGGTTTCTTCACACACCAGCACTGACCTGGCAGTCAAAACAAGCAAACATGAACAGCAGCATACCAGCTGTCTCTATAACATTACATACAGACACAGTCAGTGGTCACTCACTCTGGGCTGCATTTAGTTATAATGGTTTGAAACCATTATAAACCAATAGCAATTTAGTAACAATTTTCATTCACTTTATGGAGGAAGTTATGCCTCCTCCCCCCACAAACACAATGGGGCAATCTTGAACCCACGTTGGCCGTTCATGAAAATGCCAGAGGGGGCAAAAGATGGAGAAGTCACAGTTCTCACCGGCGAGCTCGTGATTTCTGATCTTCCCTGGCCCTCGCTGGCGACATCATCACATTCACATCTGTAATGGGCCTGAACCTGCTTCATATATTTTTTAATAGATTTTAATATGATTAACCTGTCCCCTCTCCAGATAATGATCCCCCCCACTGTATATTGATGTTACATTGGTGCAGTTTACAATGGGTTCATTGAAACAGAAACTGGTGTTGGGGTCTCCCCAGGGGTGCAAAGGTAAGTATAGCCCTCAGAGGAGAGAGACATGGCCAGACAGTGGCCTAGCTATGACCCTGGCACTGCTCCTTGGCACAGGTTTGCACTGTCAGGTTGGCACCATGCCAACCTGGTGGTGCCAATGTGACGGTGCCAACCTGGCAGTGCCAACTTGTGCCAAGGGGCAGGCCCCAAAGGAGCCTCATGGAGGTGGATGCAAGCTTAGACTGTGGGGGATGGGAGAAGAAGTCTATAATTAGGTTGGGGGAAGGGCCCAATGAACAGGTGGCAGGGCTGATGACTGAGGGGGCAGGCAAGGGATTGATGATCATGGGAGGAGGGGTAGAGAAATGCTGACTCCAATCGAGGGTGGGGAGAGAAGACCCTGAGACCTCTGTGGTGGACTGGGGTGGGGGGGGCTGGGTTTGTTTATTCAGTTATGAATGGGGCGCCCTTTAAAGATTGTGTCATGATCTCAGTGCAGCTGGGTTGGTTTTGCATGTGTGTTGAGGCTCCGCCCCCCCTATATGATGGCATGAAACACACCCCCTTGATTTCTTTTGGCAAATGTTGTAAGATCTGCAGAGAAAACCAACCAGGTTCTCTGGAGACAATCACACCGGTTTACTCGCTGGAAACAATACTCTGCCATTTTGTGGCAAGATTTAGCCCGTAGTGTGCATGTATTTGTGTCAGTTATGCACAATGCACGAGATTGTACACAATCTTTGACACGCACATTTCATAGGAACTGATCTTGTGCATGTATACAAAGGGATAGATTGCTCGTTTCAGCTATGCTGCATTGGCCACTTGACTGCAATTGTGTTGCCTGCAAGTTTACAATGCATGCACATGTGAGTAACCCTTGGAAGGAGTTGAAGACTTGGGAAAGTGGCTGTAAAGCGTGTTCTAAAGAATATAATCTGCTCCTTTGCAGTTAGGTTGTCTTATCCACACAAACTCAAAGAATCACTCACTTTTCTCTGAAGCACTTCCTCATTTCAACCCTCTAATTTGTTCCTCCCGCATTTTCTCACGTTACTTTTCTCCCTCTTTTCCTCCCCTGTAGGATATTCAGGCTTCCCTTCTTGCCTCATTCCTGACTTTTTCTTCATTTTCTGACATTCATTTTCTATGCCACCTCGTAGTCCCTTCTCTTCCTCATCCCCTCTCTGAGAAGGAAGGTGAAAGACTTACTCTGCTGTTGGTAGATCCTCATCAGTCTTCGCCTCCTCACACATCTGCACCGGTCTAATGGAGAAAGCAAAGAGAAATAAACGGTTGCATATTTTCTGTTAAATCTACCTCAGAGCTAAAAATCCATGGTGGAGATAGTGAGGGTGCATTCTGACACGTGTAAGGACCCACACACTGAGAATCTCAACTATTGATCCAGGTTGACTTTTGGGAGTCAAGCCTCATAATTTGCATGCCTATAATGCCCAGCAGGAACATGATTTAATGGTGGTGTTATGATATGGAGGTTGATCCCCTTTTGAGAAATAATTCTGAATCCCCCAAAGAGGAATACCTCGTCTCGTAATCTGTTAAAAGTGTGTGGGAAGGTATGATGTGTTCTTCAGTAACGTTTTGTGGGTAACTAACAGAAATACCTGACACTCACTTTAAAATGAACACTTAACAATTTATTTATTTAACTAACAGGGACCCTTAACTAAAGAAGTAACATGTCGAATAAAATAAGATTCGAATGGAATGCTTTTCAAAAAATTAACAAAAAATTAAATAATAATAGAATTTAGTCACTCTCAAAAAAATACACAACTTGGTTTTGTATCTTTCAGAACCTTCTGGAGTTTCTTGGTTGATTTCTTTGTCTGTAAGTTTTTTCTGATTTGGTAACTTTTGCTGGTTTAGATGGTGTGTTCTCTTAAGAGATATCTGAAGCTGGCAGATTAATATGAGTTGATCCCCTTTTGAGAAGTAACGCCGAATCCCCCAAAGAGGAACATCTTGTTTCATAATCTGTTAAAAGTGTGTGGGAAGGTTGAGGTGTTCTTCAGTAATGTTTAGTGGGTAACTAACAGAAATACCTGACACTCACTTTAATAGGAACTAACATGGAACTTTAACTAAGCAAGTAACATACCGAAAGGAATAAGATTCCAATGGAATGCTATTCCA
This sequence comes from Mustelus asterias, assembly GCF_964213995.1. NCBI lineage: Eukaryota > Metazoa > Chordata > Chondrichthyes > Carcharhiniformes > Triakidae > Mustelus > Mustelus asterias. The sequence continues at coordinate 57,694,768 of NC_135804.1, read as the reverse complement.
ATAAATGCAATGTCCATTCATTAACAAAAAATAAAAAAACAATAATAGAATTTAGTCATTCTCAAAAAAAAATACAATCTGGTTTTATGTATTTCGGAACCTTCTGGAGTTTCTCGGTTGGTTTCTCTGTCTGTAAGTTCTTTCTGATTTGGTACTTTTGCTGGTTAGATGGTGCAATGTCTTAAGAAATATCTGAAGCTGGCAGATTGGAGAGCTGTTCTCTCCCTCCCAAGACTTGAGAGGTGGTAGTTACTATCTCCCGGTGTTCCCCTTGCACTCTCTTTTATACCTGTGATGACCTATCAATTTTCCTACAATGGGATTGGTTGGATTTTGACAACACCATCAAATTCAAATGTTATATGTTTTTGGTATCTGAGTGCCTGCTTTAAACTGATTGGGCAAAATTAAAAATAAACAGGTTGTCTTGTCAAGACTACTGTTTGCTTTTTTGATGTTTCAGCTTGGATTCTGTGTGTATTTTGCAATTTAAAACTCCAAGCACTGAAACAAACACAGCTTTTAAAGTGGCCACACAATGTTTTTCCCCCTCTAGCATTTTTATAACATTTTACATTTATATCAACATCAAATTCCAAATGCACAAACTCAACTTTACAACAGTGCTCAGTGACCATACCCTAGTAAACAGGAAGCAGTTATCTCTTTCTCCCTCACACTATCCCCTTTGCTCCCTCTATCATCCCCTCTCTGAGAAGGAAGGTGAAGGACTCACGCTGCTGCTGGTAGATCCTCATCAGTCTTAGCCTCCTCACATATCTGCACCGGTCTAATGGAGAAAACAAAGAGAAATAAATGGTTGCATATTTTCTGTTAACTCTACCTCAGAGCTAGAAAATCTATGGTGGGGATAGTGAGGGTACATTCTGACACATGTGTCAGTATCCACCCACTAAGAACCTCAACAATTGATCCAGGAGAACTTTTGGGAGTCAGGAATCAGGCTTCCTAATTTGCATGCCTATAGTGGGTGCCTGTACCCAGCAGGAACAGGATTTAATGGGGGTGTTATGATGTGGAGCTTGATCTCCCTTTGAGAAGTAATGCTGAATCCCCCAAAGAGGAACATCTTGACTCATAATCCGTTAAAAATGTGTAGGAAGGTGTGAGGTGTTCTTCAGTAATGTTTAGTGGGTAACTAACCTAAATACCGACACTTACTTTAAAATGAACACTTAACAATTTATTTGCTTAACGAACAGGGAACCTTAACAAAACAAGTAACACACCAAATAAAATAAGATTCTAATGAAATGCTGTTCAAATAAATGCAATGCCCGTTCATTAACAAAAATAAATAACAGAATTTAGTCACTCCCAAAAAAATATACAACCAGGTTTTGTGTCGTTCGGAATCTATTGGAGTTTCTCGATTGATTTCTCTGTCTGTAAGTTCTTTCTGATTTGGTAACTTTGCTGGTTAGATGGTGCATTCTGTTAAGAAATATCTGAAGCTGGTAGATTGGAGAACTTCTCTCTCCCTCTCAAGACTTGAGAGGTGATAGTTACTATCTCCCGTTTTTCCACCTTGCACTCTCTTTTATACCTGTGATGACCTATCAATTTTCCTACAATAGGATTGGTCTGAATTTGCCAACACCATCAAATTCAAAGGTTTAGGTCCTTGGGAGCTGAGTGCCTGCTTTAAACTGATTGAGCAATTTTTAAATAAACAGGTTATCTTGTCAAGGCTGCTCTGTGACTTTTTAATACCACTGTTTCAGCTTGGATTCTGTGTGTACTTTGCATTTTAATCCTCCAAGCACTGAAATAAATAACAACTTTTAAAGGGACCAAGCAATGTATTTTCCCCTCTAGCATTTTTATAATGTTTTACATCTTTATCAATGTGAAATTCCAGCTTCACAAACTCAACTTTACAACAGTCTTCCGTGACCACACCCTAGTAAACAGGAAGCAGTTATCTCTTTCTCCCTCACACTATCCCCTTTGCTCTCTCTGTCATCCCCTCTCTGAGAAGGAAGGTGAAGGACTCACGCTGCTGCTGGTAGATCCTCATCAGTCTTAGCCTCCTCACATATCTGCACCGGTCTAATGGAGAAAACAAAGAGAAATAAATGGTTGCATATTTTCTGTAACTCTACCTCAGAGCTAGAAAATCTATGGTAGGGATAGTGAGGGTACATTCTGACACATGTGCCAGGATCTACCCACTGAAAATCTCAACTATTGACTCAGGTGGACTTTTAGGAGTCAAACTTCCTAATTTGCATGCCTATAGTGGGTGCTGTACCCAGCAGGAACAGGATTTAATGGGGGTGTTACGATGCGGAGGTTGATCTCCTTTTGAGAAGTAATGCTGAATCCCCCAAAGAGGAATACCTCGCTTCAAAATCTGTTAAAAGTTTGGGAAGGTATGAGGTGTTCTTCAGTAATGTTTAGTGGGTAACTAACAGAAATACCCGACACTCGGTTTAAAATGAACACTTAACAAATTAATTATTTAATTAAAAGGGAACCTTAACTAAACAAGTAACACACCAAATAAAATAAGATTCTAATGGAATGCTGTTCAAATAAATGCAATGTCCATTCATTAATGAAAATTAATAATAACAGAATTTAGTCACTCAAGAAATATAAACCAGGTTTTGTGTCTTTCGGAACCTTCTGGAGTTTCTTGGTTGATTTCTCTGTCTGTAAGTTCTTTCTGATTTGGTAAATTTTGCTAGTTAGATGGTGCATTCTCTTAAGAAATATCTGAAGCTGGCAGATTGGAGAGCTGCTCCCTGCCGCTCAAAACTTCAGCGGTGGTAGTTACTATCTCCCGGTTTCCCCCCTGCCCTCTCTTTTATACCTGTGATGACCTATCAATTTTCCTACAATTGGATTGGTCTGATTTTGTCAACACCATCAAATTCAAATGTTATATGTTCCTGGTAACTGAGTGCCTGCTTTAAACCGATTGGGCAAATTTAAAAATAAACAGGTTGTCTTGTCAAGACTACTGTGTGACTTTTTGAGACAAATGTTGGATTCTGTGTGGACTTTGCATTTTAATCCTCCAAGCACTGGAACCACACATTATATTTTCCTCTCTAGCATTTTTACAATGTTTTACATCTTTATCAACATCAAATTCCAACTTGACAAACTCAACTTCCCAACCGTGGTCAGTGACCATACCCTAGTAAACAGGAAGCAGTTATCTCTTTCTCCCTCACACTATCCCCTTTGCTCCCTCTGTCATCCCCTCTCTGAGAAGGAAGGTGAAGGACTCACGCTGCTGCTGGTAAATCCTCATCAGTCTTAGCCTCCTCACATATCTGCACCGGTCTAATGGAGAAAGCAAAGAGAAATAAATGGTTGCATATTTTCTGTTAAATCTATCTCAAAGCTACCAAATCCATGGTAGGGATAGTGAGGGTACATTCTGACACATGTGTCAGGATCCACCCACTGAGAATCTCAACTATTGATCCAGGTGGACTTATAATTTGCATGCCTATAATGGGTACCTGTACCCAACAGGAACAGGGTTTAGTGGTCGTGTTATGATACAGAGGTTCCTTTTGAGAAATAATGCCAAATCTCCCAAAGAGGAATACCTCACCTCATAATCTGTTAAAAGAGTGTGGGAAGGTGTGACGTGTTCTTCAGTAATGTTTAGTGGGTAACTATGATGTGGAGATGTCGGCGTTGGACTGGGGTAAACACAGTAAGAAGTCTCACAACACCAGGTTAAAGTCCAACAGGTTTATTTGGTAGCAAAAGCCATTAGCTTTCGGAGCGCTGCTCCTTTATCAGGTGAGTGGAATTTCAGTTCACAAACAGGGCATATAAAGACACAAACTCAATTTACAAAATAATGGTTGGAATGCGAGTCTTTACAGGTAATCAAATCTTAAAGGTACAGGCAATGTGAGTGGAGAGAGGGTTAAGCACAGGTTAAAGAGATGTGTATTGTCTCCAGCCATGACAGTTAGTGAGATTTTGCAAGCCCAGGCAAGTCGTGGGGGTTAGTTGAGGACGGCCTCAACCGTGATCTTGGGTTTATGTCACACTATCTGTAACCCCCACGACTTGTCTGGGCTTGCAAAATCTCACTAACTATCCTAGCTGGAGACAATACACATCTCTTTAACCTGTGCTTAACCCTCTCTCCACTCACATTGCCTGTACCTTTAAGATTTGATTACCTGTAAAGACTCGCATTCCAACCATTAATTATAAATTGAGTTTGTGTCTTTATATGCCCTGTTTGTGAACTGAAATCCCACTCACCTGACGAAGGAGCGGCGCTCCGAAAGCTAATGGCTTTTGCTACCAAATAAACCTAGTGAGTAACTAACAGCAATACCTGCCATTCACTTTAAAATGCACACTTAACAATTTATTTATTTAACTACCAGGGAACCTTAACTAATAAATTAATAAAACTAATAAATTAATAAAACTAATAATTAATAAAATAAGATTCTAACGGAATGCTGTTCAATTAAATGCAATGCCCATTCATTAACAAAAATATATAACAAAAATAGAATTTAGTCACTCTCAAAAAAATATACAACCAGGTTTTGTGTCTTTTGGAATCTTCTGGAGTTTCTCGGTTGATTTCTCTGTCTGTAAGTTCTTTCTGATTTGGTATCTTTTTCTGGTTAGATGGTGCATTCTCTTAAGAGATGTCTGATGCTGGCAGATTGGAGAGCTGCTCTCTCCCTCTCAAAACTTGAGAGGTGGCAGTTACTATCTCCTATTTTTTCCCCTTGAACTCTCTTTTATTCCTGTGATGACCTATCAATTTTCCTTCAATAGGATTGGCCGGATTGTGTCAACACCATCAAATTCAAATGTTATAGGTTTTTGGGAGCTGAGTGCCTGCTTTAAATTGATTGGGCAAATTAAAAAATAAACAGGTTGTCTTGTCAAGACTACTGTGTGACTTTTTGATACAAATGTTTCAGTTTGGATTCTGTGTGTACTTTGCATTTTAATCCTCCAAGCACTGAAATAAACACCAGCTTTTAAAGGGACCACAAATGTATTTTCCTCTCTAGCATTTTTACAATGTTTTACATCTTTATCAACGTCAAATTCCAACTTAACAAACTCAACATTGCAACAGTGGTCAGTGACCATACCCTAGTAAACAGGAAGCAGTTATCTCTTTCTCCCTCACACTATTCCCTTTGCTCCCTCTGTCACCCCTCTCTGAGAAGGAAGGTGAAGGACTCACGCTGCTGCTGGTAGATCCTCATCAGTCTTAGTCTCCTCACATATCTGCATCGGTCTAATGGAGAAAACAAAGAGAAATAAATGGTTGCATATTTTCTGTTAACTCTACCTCAGAGCTAGAAAATCCGTGGTGGGGATAGTGAGGGTATATTCTGACATATCTGACTGAGAACCTCAATAATTGATCCAGGTGGACCTTTGGGAGTGAAGCCTCATAATTTGCATACCTAAAGTGGGCGCCTGTACCCAGCAGGAACAGTATTTAGTGGTGGTCAATGACCATACCCTGATCAACAGGAAGCAGTTATTGCTTTCTCCCTCACACTATCTTTGCTCCCTCTGCCATCCTCTCTCTAAGAAGGAAAGCGAAGAACTCACTCTGCTGGTGCTAGATCCTTACTACTCTTGGTTTCTTCACATACCATCCTTGGTCTGATAGGTAAACCAGAAAGAAAGAAATGACAGCATGTTGGCCGTCTCTATAAACCTACACAAGTACACACATAGTCAATAGACCCAAACTCTGCGGAGGGCTGGATTCATTTCAATGGGAAGAAAAGATGTTCCACAGGAGCACTGCCCAGAAGGTGAAGGCAGAAATCTACATCATAAAGATGCTGCAGCACAGAAATTGCAGTTGGTGCAGGGTTCTGGATTAATTGAGCCATACTGAAAGTGAGTCCTGTAACCTGCTTCTTATTGTTGATATTGTTGGATTTTTGCAGCAAGAGTAAATAGTGTATCACCACACGCAATCTGAGAAAAAAATGGATGAAGAATGACTTTATATTATGCCTTTCATGACTTCATGATGTCCCAAACTCCTTCAAGACATGAAGTACTGTTGAAGCATTGGCACTATTGTAATATGGGAAACTTGGCAACCAATCATCACTCAGCAAAGTCCAGGAAACAGCAATGTGATAATGGTCAGCTAATCTGTTTTAGTCATATTGCTTCATTCTCTCTCTACATGTGGGAACATTCAGTATCTGTACATGGATACATTTTATATCTGTATATGGATACATTCAGTATGAAACATGGACACATTCTGATCTATGCTTGGATACACTTTGTATCTCTCTGTATTCTTTTCTAAAATGATTTGCTTTCTGTTTCAAAGGAACTAATTAACACATGGACTTGGTTGTGAACTTTTGTTCAGTTACTATGGAGGTTAATGACTTACTCTTCAGTGGGTTGATCGTCACTGCTCTCAGTTCCTTCACACACCTTCACCAGTCTGTCAGACAAAGAGAGACCGATCAGTCGGAGAAACTAGTCGCTTGTCAATTTTCTCTGTCAGTTTTCTGTGTCTCTGTGCATTCCCTGGAGGGGAGACAGTCCCCTTCAGATTAACACTTCTCTTTGAAAGAGTAACATGTGATAGAGGAGAAACTGTAGACTTGCTGTACTTGGATTTCTAGAAATAATTTGATAAATTTCCAGATCAAAGGTTAGTGCAAAAAATAAAATCTCATGGTGTAACGTAATAGCCTGGATTGAAGATTGGCCGACAGAAAACAGAATATGCATAAATGGGTCTTTGATAGCCAGGATGTGATGAGTGGAGTCCCGCAGGTGTCTCTCTGGGGCTTCAGCATTTTCAATTTACATCCATAACTTACACGAGGAGAGTGAAGTCATGGTAGCTAAATTTGCAGATGACATGAAAATAGGATGGAAAGTATGATATGACGAAAACATACAGAGTTTGCAGATGGATGAGTGTTTGGGAAAATATCTGGCAGATGTAGTGCAATGTGGGAAAGTGTGAAGTTGTTTACTTTTTAGGAAGAATAAAAAAGCAAAATATTCCTTAAATGGAGAACCACGGTAGAATGTCGAGATGCCGAGAGATTTAGGTATTTTCATGCACAAGTCACAAAAAGGTTAGTATGCAGGTGCAGCATGTAATAAAGAAGATTAATGGAATGCTATCCTTTTTTATGAGAAAAAATGAACATAAAAGTAAAGATGTTCTGCTTCAGTTATACAGGGCATTGGTGAGACTGCACCTCAAATACTGTGTGCAGTTTTGGTCTCCTTATTTAAGGCTTGAAATGCATTGGAGGTGATTCAGAAGAGGTTTGATAGATTGATACCTGGAATGAACAGGTTGTCTTATGAGGTTGTCTTAGATTGGAAAGGTTGGGCTTGTTTCCACTAAAGTTTAGAAGAGTGAGGGGTGACTTGATTGAATTATGTAAGATCCTGAGCAGTATTGACAAGGTGGATATTGAAATGATATTTTCTCTTGTGGGTAAGCCCAGATTTCGGGGGTATTGTTTTAAAATTAGGGGATGCCCTTGTAGAACAGAGATGAAGATAAATTTTCAGAGGGTAGTGCAACTTTGGAATTCTCTGCCTCAGAAGGTAGTGGAAGCGGGATCACTAAGCATTTTAAAGGCAGAGGAAGATAGATTTGTGTTAGGCAAGTGAATCAAAGATTATCAGGGGCAGATTGGGAAATATGGAACTCAACACAAACAGATCAGCCATATTCTTATTGAATGATAGAGCAGACTTGAGGTGTCAAATGGCCTACTCCTGTTCCTATTTTGTATGTCCATATGTTTGTGTTTCCTACTTTGACAGAGATCAAATATAAATGGAGTGAATGGAATTCAGTATGGCAGTTTGGCTCAGTTGTCATACTCTCATATTTAAGTTAAAAAGGTGTCACTATTATGTGCACATGTCACTACATCAGAGACATGTGCACATAATCCAAGCCTACACTTCAGTGTAAGACTGAAGGAGTGCTGCTGTGTTGGAGTTGCTGTCCTTTCAGATGAGACATTACACTCATAAGGCATAGACTCCCTTCTCGGGTGGATGTAAAAGATCTCATAACATTATTCTGACAAGAGTTGCCTTTATCAACAATCCTCCCTCAACCACCACCACCAAAATCAGATTTACTGCTCTTCATCTCACTGCACTGTGTCAGTCTCAGATTGATTGCTGTATTTATCTACAGCAGCAGGGATAGCGCCTCAGAAAATAGTTAATGGGACGCAAAGCACTGAGGTACATGATGAGGCACTGCATGGCGGCAATTTCTTTATCACAATATTTTAAAATTAGTTCAGATAAGACTTATAGAGGCTGATATTGACTGGAAGATTTGAATAAACAAGAAAATGGCAGGACTTGCATTTATTAAAACACACTTAATATCCTTAGGACATCTCAGAGGAGAACCAAGTCATTTTTTTGTTGTAATGTGGAGATATGGCAGCCAATTTACACACAGTGAAGTCCCACAAAAAGAAATTGAGATGCTGTGACTGAACAGCTCATTTGATTTCAGTAGTTGATGGATAGATATTGGCCAGACCACCAAGACAGCTGCTGTTCATTCTCAGACAGTGCATTGGGATCTTTTACATCCACAAGAAACCAATAAACTCAGTTTATTGTATCATCTGAAAGAGAACATGGGGATGTGGGATCCCTGCAAAAACGGGTATCTAATATGATGTTTTGAGGTTCCTGTTAGGAACATTAAGCTAAAATTACCCACATTGGACCTGACAATGCAACATTTTATTGTCAGCTTTGACTTTGTGAAGTCCTAAACATAAGAACTAGGAGCAGGAGTAGGCTTGGGCCTGCTCCACCATTCAATACGATCATGGCTGATCTCATCTCAGCCTCAACTCCACTTTCCTGCCCGTTCACTAGAGCTCTTCAAACCCTTACTAATTAAAAATCTGTTCACCTCTTCCTTAAATGTATTCAATGTCCCGGCATCCACCACGCTCTGGGGTAGTGAGTTCCACAGACTCACGATCCTTTGAATTTCTCTTCATCTCTGTTTTAAATCTGCCACCCCTTATCCTAAAACTATGACCTCCTGTTCCAGATTGCCCCACAAGAGAAAACATCCTCTCCATGTCTACTTTTTCAATCCCCCTTGTCATCTTGTACACCTCAATTAGATCTCCACTCATTCTTCTAAATCGCAGGGTAAATAGGTCCACACTGCCCAACCTCTCTTCATAAGATAAATCCCCCATATCTGGAGTCAATCTATTGAAATTCCACTGAACCATCTCCAATGCAACCACATCCCTCCTCAAGTAATGGAGCAAAACTGAACACAATGTTCTATGTGCAGTCTCACTAATGCTTTGTAAAGTAGCGGCAACACTTCACTACTTTTATATTCTATTGCTTTAGCAATAAATGCAAAAATTCAATTTGCCTGCTGTACCTGCACATTAGCTTTCTGCAATTCATGCACGAGGACACCCAGATCCCTTTGCACCAAAGCACTCCAAAGTTTCGGGCCATTTAGATAATAATTTGCCTTTGTATGTTTCCTACCAGAACGGATAACCTCACACTTATCCACGTTAACCTCCATCTGCCAAATTTTCCCTCATTCACTTAACCTATCCATATCCACTTGTAAATTTCTTAAATGGAGGTGGTCTGAGTAGCAAGTTTGCGGATGAGACAAAAATTGTTTCAGATAGTGACAAGAAGTTTCAGAGAGTGACAAGGGTCGTCAAAGTATACAGCAGGATATAGATAGATTGCAGACTTGGGCAAACAAATAGCAGGTGGAGACAAATGCGAGGTGATGCATTTTGGAAAATCAAATTCAGGTGTGAATTATACAGTAAATGGCAGAACCCTTAAGAACATTGACATACAGAGGGATCTGGGTGTACAGGTTAACAGAAAGTGGCGACAGAGGTATATAAGGTGGTCAAGAAGACATACGACATGCTTGCCTTCATCAGCCGGGCATTGAGTATAAAAATTGGCAAGTTATGTTACAGCTGTATAAAACTTTAGTTCAGCCGCATTTGGAATATTGCCACATGGCCAGAAGGATGTGGATGCTTTGGAGAGGGTGCAAAGAAGGTTTACCAGGATGTTGTCTGGTCTGGAGGGTCTTAGGTATGAGGAGAGGTTGGTTGAATTTGGATTGTTTTCACTGAAAAGATGGAGGCTGAAGGGCATCCTGAAAGAAGTCTACAAAATTATGAGAGGCATAGATAGGGTGAATAGCCAGAAACTTTTTCCCAGAGCGGAAGGGTCAACTACAAAAGGACACAGGCTTTAGGTGAGAGGTAGTAAGTTTAGGGGAGACATGAGGGGAAAGTTTTTCACACAGAGGGTTGTGGGTGCCTGGAATGCACTGCCAGTGGAGGTGGTGGAAGCAGGCATGTTAGCAACGTTCAAGGTGTATCTTGATAGACACATGAACAGGAGGTGAACAAAGGGATAGAAACTGTGTAATGAAACAGTCTTGGTGGACTTAAGGGCCACTTTCTGTACTGTATTGTTCTTGATTATTACAACTTACTATTCCACCTATTTTAGTGACATCTGCAAATTTGGCTATAGTACTTTCTATCCCTGCGTCCACGTCATTAATATAAATTGTAAATAGTTGGGGCCCGAGGACCGAACCTGTGGCACCCCAGTCACATCTTGCCAACCCAAAAAAGACCATTTATCCTGACTCTCTGCTTTCTGTTGGTTAGCTAATCCTCTTTTCAAGATAATAAATTACCCCAAATTCCATGTGAAGTAACCCTGTGTATTAAACTTTTGTGTGGCACCTTATCAAATGTCACCTGGAAGTCCAGATATACTATATCTACAGGATTCCCATTATTCACTTGCTTGTTACATCTTTGAAGAGCTCAAACAAATTGGTGAAACATGAAGTGGGGTTTGAACTGACAACCTTCAACTGTAGAGGTGGGAATGCTACCTGTGAGACAAAAGCTGTCACTTTTTTAGCTGGTATAAAGCATGATTTGATGATGCAATAATAATGTTGAAAAATATGTGCACAGTAAATTAGCAGCAACTGTGATTTTTAAACACATGCATGATTTCCATCCTGCAAACACAAACGCACATTGTCCCAAACACTCTAGTTTCACAGATCCCCATTGGAACTCCTACAGGAGGCTAAGGGAACCCCTTAAATACACCACAGAACTCTGCTGTAAGCAGATTGTGCACGGTTTGTATTGGGTTTTTTTGGGGGGTGGGGGTGTTGTTCTGCTGGCCTCCCACTAGAATTGTGACAGGAACCTGATAAATAGCCCTCCCCCCACCCCCCCACCCCCATAACAAACTTTCAAGGTAACAATCTGTATGTATCTAAATAGATTGCACCTACTTCACATATTCACACCACAGGATAGAAATCACCGCAACATTAGCTGCTGGATGTTTCCTGCTTGGGTTAATCCCTCTGTTAAAATAGTGGGCAGCAGAATGCCATTTGCCCATTAACCTCACAGTCATTCTCAGGCCTATTTCTACAAGGCAGTGGCATTGGGTGAAAGTGTTGGTGAAGAAGCAGTTAGTTTGCAGGCTCAGTAAGAGCACTATGATAGTCACTCTTGCACTCAATTTGACAATTACTCTACGTTGTTTCACATTACACTTGGTGGGACTGAGACCTTCATTTTGATCCCTGGTACTTTTGTTAAGTCATTGCAGCCCAGCCTGTTTGGAGCAGTGAGTTAACTCGGAAACACTTTGTTTGCCTACCAAGTGTGGTGGATCCTGCAAAAGGCTGTGTGAATGCTCAGTCGATGAAATAAGGATACTGAGGAATAGGAAGCAAAAGTGCATATATAGTATTGAGAGTGTGATCTAATTGAATGAGAAAACAGGTTTGAGCAGCTGGGTGGTGTCTCTTGTCACTGTGTAGCAGTGCAACTGCCTGTATCTGGTAAAGCTCCCAAACTCCACATCTGTCTGTGCAGCCACCACATCAAATGCACTTACTCCGTATCCACATCCTGCTCCTCAGTGATGCTCCACAGCTGCCTGCACAAATTACAAGTCACATTAGTCTGAAATAGCACAACATTCGAAGAATCTCCCTGTCGCATATAAAAAAATATTGCTGGGAGAATAAATATTATTTAAGATTTTTCAGGACAAAGATAAACCAGCTGATAAAGTTCTGTCCTCTCTCATTTCCCAGGCACCTATGGTCTTCAAATGGTTGTATAAGATGTTCATTTTACATACAGAGAGTTAATGAGAGTCGGAGATGGGAGGTGGGAAAGGTTTACTATTAGTTTATGGTTACGTGCAGCTTCTGCTGTTTGTCAAGCAGACAGCTTAGGTTCAGTGCTTTTTGCACACTGGTCATGATCTCAGAACCGATCCAAGGGATGTCTCCTGATCCCAGACCAAGATAGGGTTGGAATTCCAATAACTGTTCACATACAATTACCTGTAAATTATAATCTACTTTTTCATGGCCATTCTGCCAGTCATGGATGCAGTGCGATTGTCTAGACACAAACTCAATGTCTGGCACAAGTCAGACTAAATTCCTGACAAAAGTTCAGTGCTTGGAACCCACAGAGGGATCTTACAAAGTGACACAGGTAGTGTGACACTCAGAGATCGTATGACTGCCGGCACTGACACATTACCTGACAACAGATAGCGCTGAGACAGGCTGTCTGTTAACCAAAAAGTACAGGTTCACGGCCTACACAGAACCTCTCATTTAAATCCAGGTTGTTGCCTGCCCAATGGACAGGACACACAATCAGCGCCTGCTACCTGCACTGGTCATTGAATTCATTCTTTGACTGCATGCAGTTTCCAACCCATGATGTAAACATAGATATAAATACATCCCTGTCAAATGCACAAAGCATCATAAACCACTGACTGGTACACACAGTGCACAGGCTGACTGGTACACACAGAGCACAGACTGACTGGTACACACAGAGCACAGGCTGACTGGTACACACAGAGCACAGACTGACTGGTACACACAGAGCACAGGCTGACTGGTACACACAGAGCACAGACTGACTGGTACACACAGAGCACAGGCTGACTGGTACACACAGAGCACAGACTGACTGGTACGCACAGAGCACAGACTGACTGGTACACACAGTGCACAGACTGACTGGTACACACAGAGCATAGACTGACTGGTACACACAGAGCATAGACTGACTGGTACACACAGAGCACAGACTGACTGGTACACACAGAGCATAGACTGACTGGTACGCACAGAGCACAGACTGACTGGTACACACAGAGCACAGACTGACTGGTACGCACAGAGCACAGACTGACTGGTACACACAGAGCACAGACTGACTGGTACACACAGAGCACAGATTGACTGATACGCACAGAGCACAGACTGACTGGTACGCACAGAGCACAGACTGACTGGTACACACAGAGCATAGACTGACTGGTACACACAGAGCACAGACTGACTGGTACACACAGAGCACAGACTGACTGGTACGCACAGAGCACAGACTGATTGGTACACACAGAGCACAGACTGACTGGTACACACAGAGCATAGACTGACTGGTACGCACAGAGCACAGACTGACTGGTACACACAGAGCACAGACTGACTGGTACACACAGAGCACAGATTGACTGATACGCACAGAGCACAGACTGACTGGTACGCACAGAGCACAGACTGACTGGTACACACAGAGTATAGACTGACTGATACGCACAGAGCACAGACTGACTGGTACGCACAGAGCACAGACTGATTGGTACACACAGAGCACAGACTGACTGGTACGCACAGAGCACAGACTGACTGGTACACACAGAGTATAGACTGACTGATACGCACAGAGCACAGACTGACTGGTACGCACAGAGCACAGACTGATTGGTACACACAGAGCACAGATTAACTGATACGCACAGAGGACAGACTAACTGGTACACACAGAGCACAGATTGACTGATACGCACAGAGCACAGACTGACTGGTACACACAGAGCACAGACTGATTGGTACACACAGAGCACAGACTGACTGATACGCACAGAGCACAGACTGACTGATACGCACAGAGCACAGACTGACTGATACGCACAGAGCACAGACTGACTGGTACACACAGAGCACAGACTGATTGGTACACACAGAGCACAGACTGACTGATACGCACAGAGCACAGACTGACTGATACGCACAGAGCACAGACTGACTGATACACACAGAGCACAGACTGATTGGTACACACAGAGCACAGACTGACTGATACGCACAGAGCACAGACTGACTGATACGCACAGAGCACAGACTGACTGATACACACAGAGTATAGACTGACTGATACACACAGAGCACAGACTGATTGGTCCACACAGAGCACAGACTGACTGGTACACACAGAGCACAGACTGACTGATACACACAGAGCACAGACTGACTGATACGCACAGAGCACAGGCTGATTGATACACACAGAGCACAGACTGACTGATACACACAGAGCACAGACTGACTGATACGCACAGAGCACAGACTGATTGGTACACACAGAGCACAGACTGACTGATACACACAGAGCACAGACTGACTGATACACACAGAGCACAGACTGACTGGTATGTACTGAATTTTTTGCAGTTACAGTTGAATTATTTACCCTTCATTATCCTCTTCTGGTGACTCCTCACTTTGGTTCCTAGAGCAGCAGCAATGGGAAAGCAAATACAGTAACCAGACAAAAGAATAAGAAACCGTTTCATTTCATTGGTAACTGCCAGAATAGTAACAACATTCAAGCTCCTATCTCACACCGTGACAAGATGGCTACACACCCTGGTATCATAGCCAGGGCCTGACACTTACATTTCAAATCTCAAAATAGCTTGATAAGAGCTGTATTATCCTCAGATTTGAGTGGCATCTGGGAGTTCCATTCTACTACTGTTATAGTGCTTGTTATGGAAATATTTTTTTGCGACCCATGTATTAATCGACACTCCTCACCATGGGCATAAATAGAGAAGTGCTGATTTGACAACTGATCGAGGAGCACACAGAGAAATTCAACTTCCTTCTGCGCATGTAGGTGGGAAAGAGTGGAAATCAAACCCTGACAGAGAGGCACATTTCCTGGGGTCTGGGACAAGGGCTCCAGCACATCATTGTCCAGATCACCAGGCAGGAGTCCAGGACCTAGCATGAACTCGAGGAGAATTCAGAACATTTTATTTTTGCCATTGGCTTCATCACTTGTGATTTAAATGATGAAGGACCTTTGTAGAGTGAGAAAAAGAATCTGGATCTGTGAGCAATTCTTAGGACCCCCCCCCACCCCTCCCACACCTCCACCCCCCCCCCCCCACTCCCCCCACTCTGCCCCCTTAGTTTGGCCTGTGCATCAAAAGTATTTTTATTGAATTACTTAACCCTCATTACTGTTGCCTTTGATGGCTTATGTCTTGATGTAGTTGTCTTTTGTAACATTGTCTTTGTTCTCTGCCCATTATAATGTTTAACAAATTGCCTTTTGTTGTTGGACAGCATTGAAGAATCAGTTAAATGGAAGTAGATGTGGGGGCATGTGTACAATGAAGATAGTACCTCTGTGTTACCACTGCTACTTCTGCGACTACTGTTAGTTTTGCGACCTGTGCCACTGTCTCACACTCGCTTGTTTGTGTTTCAGCATCATGGTGTTGAAGCTCTTCATCGCAGTCATTCTCAATATCTTCCAACACCATCTCCTTTGGAACTGGAACTGGAAATGTAAAACTTATTATAGTGATTTACAGGGACTAATAGAGATTACACATTACAGGGGACTAATTGAGGTTAACAGAAATGACACATTACAGAAGTTAATAGAAATTACACATTACAGGGACTAATTGGGGTCACGCATTGCAGGGTATAAATATCACAAAGCATTTCAACACCAGAAACAAGCCAATTGTATTTAACAGGTCAATGCTAATGTATATGTCCCACATAAGTCTGATGCCAGTGGAGGGCACACATTTCAGGCACGGAAAAGGTTACACATTACAGGAACTAACAGGAAAAAGACATTTGGGGGGGGGGGGGGCTGAAGATCCATTCCATACATAATAATGGGAACTCAGATTACAGGAACAAAAAGAAAGCAGACAAGGATTCTTCATCTTAAAAGCACATATTCGGATCTGTCTTCTTTCAGAGAATCATCAAAACATGCAGAATAGGAGGCTATTTGGCTTGTTATTCCTTTGCTGTTTCTTTGAAGGAACATTTATGTGTAGTCCCACACGCATGACTTTTGTCCTTAACTTTGCAAATTCCAATTCTCTTTCAACATGCTTTCAGGATTCGAGACACAGACAACTTTCTGGATCTTGCCAATGATTTGAAATCTATGACCTCTGGTACTGACCCATCGATTCACTACACAAAATAGATGTTCTCTGCCTCCTATATCAAAACCTATCTTAATCTCTGAATACTTTGATTTGGTCATCCTTAACCTCCTCTGTTTTGAAGAGAACAGCCCTAACATTTCCAATATCGCCTCATAACTGAAGACCTGTAAAGGAATATGGGCTATAATATACAGAGTAGATACAAGTAATTAATTTAATTTATTTTTCAATAAAACATGTATGGTGGCAAAGTTCGATTCCCGGCTTGGGTCACTGTCTGTGCAGAGTCTGCACATTCTCCTTGTGTCTGTGTGGGTTTTCTCCTGGTGCTCTGGTTTCCTCCCACAGTTTGAAAGACGTGCTGGTTAGGTGCATTAACCATGCTAAATTCTCCCTCAGTGTACCCGAACAGGTGCAGGAGTGTGGTGACTAGGGAATTTTCACGGTAACTTAATTGCAGTGTTAATGTAAGCCAACTTGTGACTACTAAAATTAAATTAATTAAGGTACATTTTTGAACAGAAAAATTGACCAAGAATATACGTGGTCAACTCCCTTCATATCAATGTTACATAGGATCATAGAATCCCTATGGTACAGAAGGAGACTATTTGGCCCATCGAGTCTACACCAGCTCTCTGAAAGGACATCTCACTCAGGCCCACCTCCCTGCTCTATCCACATAAGGCCATGCATTTATCATGGCTAATCCCCCTAACCTACATATCTTTGGACACTAAGGGGCAATTCAGCATGTCCAATCCACCTAAACAGCATGGGTGGAATTTCACAAGAAAAATTCTAAGTGTCCAGTTAGCACGAAAACAGAAGAATTGCTGATCCATTTTTTGGGTGAGCTTTTACTCCCAATCTTTTGCATGAAAAAATTGGCTAGACTGTTTCTAGCTCCTACAGGCAGTGGGCGGGGTTTAATTCACCAGCCAGCCTGATCAGGAGGTAGAGGGAGCTATTATGTTTTTGTGTCTGTATATGCACAATTCCAACTGCAGAGGCCTGACAGAGTGAGAGAGAGAGACCTGTCAGGCCTCTGCTGTTGCAGTCAGCCATGCCCCGCAATCACGAGATCCCGCTGCCGATCGCGAGCCCCTTAACACCTGAAAATATAGCACTTGCTGCCCCCCCCACCACTGCCCAGACCAATCACGCCCCCCCCTCCACCAATCACCTTCAGAGAGGTAGTAGGCTCCCCTCTCCCCCCCCCCCCCCCCACCAATCACACACAGAGCAGCAGTGGGCTCCCTGTCCCTCCCTCCCAACACCGATCACACATAGAGTGGCAGCGGGACCCCCTCCCTCCCCATACCGATCAAACACAGAGTGGCAATGGGCTCCACACTACCCCACCCCGATTGCATGCAGAGCAACAATGGTCTCCCCCTTCCCCCCCACCAATTGGAGGCAGAGTGCTGAGTGGTCCCCTCACTCCCCGATTAGGCTGTCCCAACCTGGCCCCGTCCCCTTCAGGCTCCCTGTCAAGCCCTGACCCCATGGGTCCTGTCCTCTTCAGTTCCCATCCCCCCCATAGGCCCCACACCCTTCAGGGCCACCCCTGGCATGGCCCAGTGGACATGCCAAGGTGCCCAGCAGGCATTGCCAAGGTGCCAGGCTGGCACTGCCAGACTGGCACTGCCCAAGCGGCACCCTCCCTTACTCTAGGCCTCACTGGGGGTCCTCAATGGCCTCCAGTTCTACCAGTGAGGCCAACACGACTATTCCCCATTCATGGAAGCAGATGTTTTCCTCACCAGAGAGAACGTCTTTCGGTGAGGCCATAAAGGCAAGTGAGCCCAGACGTTTGAGTGATGGGCTGAGTAACCAGATGCAAATACACAGTTAAGTATATTTAAATAATTTACTCAGCCTCTCGCTGGACATGGGCGAGAGGATGACCGCGACAGAAATCAGGTGCCGGGAAGATTGTGAGAGTTGAGAAATCAGCTACGATCCCGATTTCTCGGTTCTTCTGTGATTTTACCGGCTCACTTCGCCCATTGATGTGTGGGTGGACCGGTGAAATCACGGCCCACATCTTTCAGACTGTGGGAGGGAAACAGGAGCACCCGGAGAAACCCACACAGGCACAGGGAAAATGTGCAAACTCCAACCAGATAGTCATCTAAGGCTGGAATCAAACCCAGGTTCCTGGTGCTATGAGGCAGCAGTGTTAACCACTGTGCCACTGTGCTGATAAAGATTGCAGACATCTACAAAGCATTATCCTAAGGGTCCCCACGATGACAATAAACACTAAAGTACAATGCTAGTTTGGGTAAGTAAAACGACAATCAGATAAAGGAACACTAAGCCTCAAGTCTCAGTATCTCACTGGAAGCAATACGTTGACCAAGCTTTTTAACCAACTTGATCATTACCCAACCCTAGTTTTTCAGGAAACAATTCAGAAAGATATTTCTTAGAAACTGAATGGGCAACCTAACTATAGTAGAAGGGCCTTCTCAACTCAAATGGGGGAATGAGTAGAGCTGGTCTTTTATTGAGCAAATTACTGCCTTTCATACCATCTTTTAATTATACAACACCAAAAAAATTCATTCTAAGTAACTCCATGTAATTTGAATTATCAGATTTCGTGAGGGGAGAGTGTGGTAGCAATCACCTCAATGAGAGATCCATTTTCAAACTAATGAGCCTCACACACCCGGGATCAAGATAGTATTACGTTGATATTTGATGGATATTTGAATTCTCCTTTAATATCTAATTTTTGAATGATATTTGTAAAAGTATAGAATCATAGAAGAGTGCAGAAGAAGGCTATTCGGCCCATTGAGCCTGCACCAACAACAATCCCATCCAGGCCCCATCCCTGTAACCCTGTGCATTTGCCCTGCTAATCGCCTGACAATATGGTGCAATTTAACATAGCCAATGTACCCAACCCTTTGGACTGTGGGAGGAAACTGGAGGACCTGTAGGAAACTCACGCAAACATGGGGACAACATGCAAACTCCACTCAGGCAGTGACCTAAGGCTGGAATTGAATCCAGTTCCCTGGCGCTGTGAGGCAGCTGTGCTAACCATTGTGCTACAGTGGGATTCTCTCATAGATGTAAGATTTAGTTATCTTTTTGGAATATTATGTAAGTTATTATACTCTTTGTATAACCACCAAGTTGCATGCTTTTTATAATATTAAATTTATCTGTTTACTTAAAACTTAAATAGTCACATCTGACCTCCAGTATCAAACACTTCATGAACCCAACTCCTATTCCCTTTGGTGGGGGAATAATATCTGAGGTGTTCCCACCTGCAATATCCAGGAAATTACAATTGAGCCAAAAAACAGCCGAATTCGAGACTATTGGGAGGAAGGTAACACTCTAGATTGACTTTCTTCCTTTGTGGGTGGAGCTGGTTGAACTCTGCAAACCCAAATTATGTGTCCTGAAGTCTAACTCCCTCTGGCTGAAGTTGAGGGATATGCCCAATCTTGTTGACTTCAGACTAACGGTTACCATTGTAAAAGCACCACAGACCCATATTCCTGATAACCTCATGGTAAACCTCCTCTGTATAGTTGCTAAAGTGTTTCCTGAAGAATAGGGCACAAAAATATCCAAAGTACTTTGGCTGAAAGCTATCTTTGATATATTTTGTTTTCTTACTCTATGCCTCTATTTAAAAGCTAAATAACCCAAATGACCTTTTAATCACCTTATCAAATTGCCCTGCTACGTTTAAGGATTTGAAATATGAACACTGAGGTCTCTGTGCTCATTTACACTTTTCAAAATTGTGTCTTTTATCTTTCCACCCCAGGACAAAATACATTTTCATTTGGAAAAGTGTTCTTCTATGATATCACAGAACCACAGAATTGCTAAGGTGCAGAAGGAGGCCATTCGGCCCATTGTGTCTGCACCAGCTCTCCAAATGAGCATTGTGACTTAGTGCTATTTCCCTGATGTTTTTCCCCATACCCATGTTTCAATTCAAATATGATGTGGAGATGCCGGAGTTGGGCTGGGATGGGCACAGTAAGAAGTCACCTTCACCCAACTCTCCTCAGGCCACCTGATGAAGGAGCAGCCCTCCGAAAGCTCGTGATTCCAAATAAACCTGTTGGATGTTAACCTGGTGTTGTGAAACTTATTACTCAATTCAAATATTCATCTAATGCACACCTCAATTGAACTTACCTCCACACACTTCCAGACACAGCAATCCAGACCCAAACCACTCGCTGTGTGAAAATGTTTTTACTCACATCACATTTGTTTCTTTTGCAAATGACTTTTAATCTGTGCCCTCCCGTTCCTAATCCTTTTATGAGCAGGAACAGTTTCTCCCTATATATTCCTCATAATGTTGAACACCTTTATCAAACCTCTTAGGGAGTGCTGCACAGTTGTAGGTGTTGTCTTTTGGATGAAACGTTAAACTGAGGCTCCATCTATCCTCTCAGATGGATGTAAATCAAATTGGCTGCTACATTACAATAATAACCCATGGCACGATTTTGAAGAGAAGTGGGGCTCTTAGCTCTGATGCCCTGGCTAATGTTCATCCCTCAATCAACATCACTGATTGGAGAGTCACCCAGACTCAAAACATTAGCTCTATTCCCTCTCTACAGATACTGTCAGACTTGCTGAGATTTTCCAGCATTTTTTGTTTTTGTTTCAGATTCCAGCTTCCACAGTAATTTGCTTTTTATCACAAAACAGATTATCTGGTCATTATCACATTGCTCTTTGTGGGAGCTTGCAAATTGGAATTACAAATTGGCTGCTACATTACAATAATGACTACATTTCAGAAATACTTCATTAAAACGTGACAGGAATGATTAATGATCTTACAGTTAGGGATCCTCTCAGAAGGAGCGATCACAGTATGGTTGAATTTAAAATACAGGTGGAGCGTGAGAAAGTAAAATCCAATACCAGAGTCTTGTGCTTAAACAAAGGAGACTACAATGGGATGAGCGAGCAGTTGGCTAAGGTAGACTGAGAGCAAAAACCTTATGGTTGGACAATTGAGGAACAGTGGAGGACTTTCAAAATGACCTTTCACAGTGCTCAGCAAAAGTATATACCAGAGATAAGGAAGGACTGTAGGGAAAGAAATAATCAGCCATGGATATCTAAGGAAATAAAGGAGGGTATCAAGTTGAAAGAAAATGCACACAAAGTGGCAAAGATTAGTGGGAAACTAGAGAATTGGGAAGCCTTTAAAGGTCAACAGAAAGCCACAAAAAAAGCTATAAAGAAAAGTAAGATGGATTATGAGAGTAAGCTAGCTCAGAAAATGAAAATAGATAGTGAAGGTTTCTACAAATATATAAAACGAAAAAGAATGGCTAAAGTAAACATTGGTCCTTTAGAGGATGAGAAGGGGGATGTAATAAATGGAAATGAGGAAACAGCTGAGGCATTGAACAGATATTTTGTGTTGGTCTTCACAGTGGAAGCCACAAGTAGCATGCCAAAAATTGATGACAAGAAGGCTATGGCAGGTGAGGACCTAGAAACAATCATTATCACTAAAGAAGCAGAGTTAGGTAAGCTAATGGGGCTAAAGGTAGAGAAGTCACCTGGCCCCGATGGAATGCATCCCAGGATACTAAAAGAGATGGCGGGGGAAATAGTAAATGCACTGATGGTAATTTACCAAAATTCACTGGACTCTGGGGTAGTTCCCACAGATTAGAAAACAGCAAATGTGACGCCAATGTTTAAAGAAGGAGATAGACAAAAGGCGGGTAACTATAGGCCGGTTAGTTAGCTTAACTTCTTTAATAGGGGAAATGCTTGAATCTATCGTCAAGGAAGAAATAGCAACAAATCTGGATATAAGTTGTCCCATTGGGAAGACGCAGCATGGGTTCATGAAGGGCAGGTCATGTTTGACTAATTTGGTGGAATTCTTTGAGGACATTACATGTGCAGTGGACAGTGGGAAACCTGTGGATATGGTGTATCTGGATTTCCAGAAGGCATTTGACAAGGTGCCGCACCAAAGGCTGCTACATAAGATAAAGGTGCACAGTGTTACGGGTAATGTATTAGCATGGATAGAGGATTGTTAACTAACAGAAAGTAAAGAGTGGGGGTAAATGGGTGTTTTTCTGGTTGGCGATCAGTGGCTAGTGGTGTATCTCAGGGAGCAGTGTTGGTACCACGAGTTGGGGACCAAGTGTAGTGTGTCAAAATTTGCATATGACACGAAGATGAATGGTAGAGCAAAGTGTGCAGAGGACACTGAAAGTCTGCAAAGGGATGTAGATTGTCTAAGTGAGTGGGCAAGGGTCTGGCAGATAGAGTACAATGTTGGTAAATGTGAGGTCATCCATTTTGGTAGGAATATTTTGCTGTTATAGAACATATAACAGCAAAATATTCAGAAGAATGAGGGGAGATCTTATAGATACCTATAAGATTGTGAAGGGACTAGATAAGATAGAAGCAGGGAAATTCTTTCCACTAGCAGGTGAAATTAGAGAGGACACAGGTTTAAGGTGCTGGGGGGTAGGTACAGAGGAGATGTCAGGGGTAAGTTTTTCACTCAGAGGGTGGTGGGTGAGTGGAATCGGCTGACGTCGGTGGTGGTGGAGGCAAACTCGTTGGGGTCTTTTAAGAGACTTCTGGATGAGTACATGGGATTTAATGGGATTGAGGGCTATAGATAGGCCTAGAGGTGGGGATGTGATCGGCGCAACTTGTGGGCCGAAGGGCCTGTTTGTGCTGTGGCTTTCTATGTTCTATGTTCTATAACAGCAAAATAAACTATTATTTAAATGGTAAAAAATTGCAGCATGCTGCTGTGCAGAGGGACCTGGGTGTCCTTGAGCATAATCACAAAAAGTTGGTTTGTAGGTGCAGCAGGTAATTAAGAAGGCAAATGGAATTTTGTCCTTCATTGCTAGAGGGATGGAGTTTAAAAACAGGGAGGTTATGTTGCAGCTGTATAAGGTGCTGGTGAAGCCACACCTGGAGTACTGTGCACAGTTTTGGTCTCCTTACTTGAGAAAGGATATACTGGTACTGAGGGGGTGTAGAGGAGATTCACTAGGTTGATTCCAGAGTTGAGAGGGTTGGCTTATGAGGAGACACTGAGTAGACTGGGACTATACTCATTGGAATTCAGAAGAATGAGGGGAGATCTTATAGAAACATATAAGATTGTGAAGGGAGTAGATAAGATAGAAGCAGGGAAATTCTTTCCACTAGCAGGTGAAACTAGAACTAGGAGGCATAGCCTCAAAATAAAGGGGAGCAGAGTTGAGGAGGAACTTCTTCATTCAAAGATGTTGTGAATCTGTAGAATTCCCTGCCCAGTGAAGCAGTTGAGGCTACCTCATTGAATGTTTTTAAGGCAAGGATAGATAAATTTTTGAACAGTAAAGGAATTAAGGGTTATGGTGAGCGGGCGGGTAAGTGGAGCTGAGTACACGAAAAGATCAGCCATAATCTTATTGAATGGCGGAGCAGGCTCGAGGGGCCAGATGGCCTACTCCTGCTCCTAGTTCTTATGTTCTTAAACGTGTCATGAAAGGTGTTACATAAATGCCATTTTTTTCTTCTTTTTTTATGTGAAGTAGACTCCCTATTCCGACAGGACTGCACTAGAGGAGTTGGAATTCTTTCAAATTGTTCTTTAATTGGGGGTCACAGGCATGTTGAAATCCACCTATATTTCCCCTCTGGTATCAAGTTCTGAATCTTTTAAATTGCATTTTCTTTTTCTCATTCCTTCTTCCATTTTGTAATTCCAAATTTAAAATATTTTCTAGATAATTATAAACATTAAACCATCTATGAAATGAGTTTCTGTGATATTCATTGAGTAAGTTTGCTTCTCTTATGGCATCACTTGGAGGGTATGGTACACACACTTCAATCCAGACAAAACCAGCAAACTGCTCAGGTTCTCTCTCATGTTCACAATCGCCTGTAAGTGCAAATAGATCAAATGTTACTGTGATGGACATCTGTTCTTGAATAGCACAACATCCACTAGAGGGTGAATTTCCATTGGAGCCCATCCACTCTTTTACCATTCCCAAGACAGAAGAAACCTCATGAAAGTGATATGAACAACATTTACACCATTTTTGTGATTATGGCATATTAACTGCGATACTCTACCCCTTGCAGTTTAATTCTATCTCCTACTATTCTTTCATCTATACTGCTTTCTTTATTTCCTTGCCCTATTTTTTCATGAAACATGAGGTCAAAAAGGACTAAACTTATTGCAAACTTCCCCACTGAGACAGAGTTCAGTACAGGACAACAACCCGGGGTTAACCCAGAGTCCAGTACAGGGCAACAGCTTGGGGTTAACCCAGAGTCCAGTACAGGACAACAGCCCGGGGTTAACCCGGAGTCCAGTACAGGACAACAGCTCAGGGTTAACCCGGGGTCCAGTACAGGACAACAGCATGGGTTCATGAAGGGCAGGTCATGTTTGACTAATTTGGTGGAATTCTTTGAGAACGTCACATGTGCAGTGGACAATGGGGAACCTGTGGATGTAGTGTATCTGGATTTCCAGAAGGCATTTGACAAGGTGCCGCACCAAAGACTGTTACATAGGATAAAGGTGCACAGTGTTACGGGTAATATATTAGCATGGATAGAGGATTGTTAACTAACAGAAAGCAAAGAGTGGGAGTGAATGGGTGTTTTTCTGGTTGGCGATCAGTGACTAGTGGTGTGCCTCAGGGATCAGTGTTGGGACCACAATTGTTTACGATCTACACAGATGATTTGGAGTTGGGGACCAAGTGTAGTGTGTCAAAATTCGCAGATGACACTAAGATGGGTGTAAGAGCAAAGTGTGCAGAGGACGCTGAAAGTCTGCAAAGGGATATAGATAGTCTAAGTGAGTGGGCGAGGGTCTGGCAAATGGAGTACAATGTTGGTAAATGTGCGGTCATCCATTTTGGTAGGAATAACAGCAAAATGGACTATTATTTAAATGGTAAAAAATTGCAGCATGCTGCTGTGCAGAGGGACCTGGGTGTCCTTGTGCAGGAATCTCAAGGAGTTGTTTTGCAGGTGCAGCAGGTAATTAAGAAGGCAAATGGAATTTTGTCCTTCATTGCTAGAGGGATGGAGTTTAAAAACAGCGAGATTATGTTGCAGCTGTATAAGGTGCTGGTGAGGCCACACCTGGAGTACTGTGTACAGTTTTGGTCTCCTTACTTGAGAAAGGATATACTGGCACTGGAGGGGGTGCAGAGGAGATTCACTAGGTTGATTCCGGAGTTGAGAGGGTTGGCTTATGAGGAGAGACTGAGTAGACTGGGGCTATACTCATTGGAATTCAGAAGAATGAGGGGAGATCTTACAGAAACATATAAGATTATGAAGGGAATAGATAAGATAGAAGCAGGGATGTTTCACTGGCTGGTGAAACTAGAACTAGGGGGCATAGCTTCAAAATAAGGGGAAGCAGATTTAGGACTGAGTTGAGGAGGAACTTCTTCACACAAAGGTAGGTAACATTAAAACTGATAAATCCCCAGGGCCTGATGGCATCTATCCTAGACTGCTCAGGGAGACAAGAGATGTAATTGCTGGCCTCTGATGGAAATCTTTGTCTCTTCATTGGACACAGGTGAGGTCCCTGAGGATTGGAGGATAGCGAATGTGGTACCGTTATTTAAGAAGGGTAGCAGGGATAACCCGGGTAATTATAGGCCAGTGAGCTTGACGTCCGTGGTAGGGAAGTTGTTGGAGAGGATTCTTAGAGACAGGATGTATGCGCATTTAGAACGGAACCATCTCATTAGTGACAGACAGCATGGTTTTGTAAGAGGGAGGTCGTGCCTTATAAATTTGGTGGAGTTTTTTGAGGAAGTGACAAAAATGGTTGACGTAGGAAGGGCCGTGGATGTCGTCTATATGGATTTCAGTAAGGCATTTGACAAAGTCCCTCATGGCAGGTTGGTTAAGAAGGTTAAGGCTCATGGGATACAAGGAGAGGTGGCTAGATGGGTAGAGAACTGGCTTGGCCACAGGAGACAGAGGGTAGCAGTCGAAGGGTCTTTTTCCGGCTGGAGGTCTGTGACCAGTGGTGTTCCGCAGGGCTCTGTACTGGGACCTCTGCTATTTGTGATATATATAAATGATTTGGAAGAAGGTGTAACTGGTGTTATCAGCAAGTTTGCGGATGACACGAAGTTGGCTGGACTTGCGGATAGCGATGAATATTGTCGGACAATACAGCAGGATATAGATAGGCTGGAAAATTGGGCGGAGAAATGGCAGATGGAATTTAATCCAGATAAATGCGAAGTGATGCATTTTGGAAGAACTAATGTAGGGGGGAGTTATACAATAAATGGCAGAGCCATCAAGAGTATAGAAACACAGAGGGACCTAGGTGTGCAAGTCCACAAATCCTTGAAGGTGGCAGCACAGGTGGAGAAGGTGGTGAAGAAGGCATATGGTATGCTTGCCTTTATAGGACGGGGCATAGAGTATAAAAGCTGGAGTCTGATGTTGCAGCTGTATAGAACTCTGGTTAGGCCACATTTGGAGTACTGCATCCAGTTCTGGTCGCCGCACTACCAGAAGGACGTGGAGGCATTGGAGAGAGTGCAGAGAGGGTTTACCAGGATGTTGCCTGGTATGGAGGGTCTTAGCTATGAGAAGAGATTGGGTAAACTGGGCTTTTTCTCCCTGAAAAGACGGAGAATGAGGGGAGACCTAATAGAGGTGTACAAAATTATGAAGGGTATAGATAGGGTGAACAGTGGGAAGCTTTTTCCCAGGTCAGAGTTGATGATCACGAGGGGTCACGGGCTCAAGGTGAAAGGGGCGAGGTATAACTCAGATATCAGAGGGACATATTTTACACAGAGAGTGGTGAGGGCCTGGAATGCGCTGCCAAGTAGGGTGGTGGAGGCAGACACGCTGGCATCGTTTAAGACTTACCTGGATAGTCACATGAGCAGTCTGGGAATGGAGGGATACAAACGAATGGTCTAGTTGGACCAATGAGTGGCACAGGCTCGGAGGGCCGAAGGGCCTGTTTCCTGTGCTGTACTGTTCGTTGTTCTAAAGGGTTGTGAATCTGTGGAATTCCCTGCCCAGTGAAGCAGTTGAGGCTACCTCATTGAATGTTTTTAAGGCAAGGATAGATACATTTTTGAACAGTAAAGGAATTAAGGGTTATGGTGAGCGGGCGGGTAAGTGGAGCTGAGTCCACCAGAAGATCAGCCATGATCTTATTGAATGGCGGAGCAGGCTCGAGGGACCAGATGGCCTACTTCTGCTCCTAGTTCTTATGCTCTTATGAAACAGCTCGGGGTTAACCTGGAGTCCAGTACAGGACAACAGCTCGGGGTTAACCCAGAGTCCAGTACAGGACAACAGCTCGGGGTTAACCTGGAGTCCAGTACAGGACAACAGCTCGGGGTTAACCCAGAGTCCAATACAGGACAACAGCTCGGGGTTAACCCAGAGTCCAGTACAGGACAACAGCTCGAGGTTAACCCAGAGTCCAGTACAGGACAGCTTGGGGCTAACCCAGAGTCCAATACAGGACAACAGCTCGGGGTTAACCCAGAGTCCAGTACAGGACAGCTTGGGGCTAACCCGGAGTCCAGTACAGGACAGCTCGGGGTTAACCTGGATCCCAGTACAGGACAACAGCTCGGGGTTAACCTGGATCCCAGTACAGGACAGCTCGGGGTTAACCTGGATCCCAGTACAGGACAGCTCGGGGTTAACCCAGAGTCCAGTACAGGGCAACAGCTCGGGGTTAACCTGGATCCCTGTTCTCCCAGATGATGAAGAAACAGACTCCGAGATGGAAGCTGAGGCAGCAGGAGCCCTGAGCGAACCAAACCTTGAAGAGGAATCAGCGTCAGTGGCACTTTGGGGTTCCCTCCAAAAATGAAAGTCAGTTTCACACCTCCAGCTGCCGAGCCATGAAAATAACTCTTTCCCGTCAGGAGTCCTGGGGGAGCTGGGGACCTGGGGGGGGGGTGGGGGGGGTGTTTCAGTGGCCACGATGGACTCAGGGTGACATCAATAGGCCTCCCCATGGGCTTCATGGAAATGAGTCTCCCTATTGAGTGAGTAGAAGTTGACCCAATGAGAGACAAGTGGCGGGAGTTTAACACCTGCACTCTCACCCTGGACTGCAGGTTATGTTGGTCCAGATAACAGGTCTTGATTTGCTGTAAGCCGCAGACATGGCCTTTTCTTTGTTTTAATGAAGCGGTGTTATATCAGAGGACAGGCCTCAGCGAAATTACTACAAATTAACAAATTGACAACATGTGACCCAGGAGTGGCTGAAAGTTAGTTTTTATTGAACGTTGCATCTTAAACTTTCAATGCTTATCTTTGGACAAAGCTGTTGGTTAAAACTTTAAACTGTATCTCATTTAGTTCATATTTTATATTCTTCAGTAAATTACTTTGTACTTTAATTCAGAGTAGTTTATTTTATGACGTTGAATCTAGATTTTGACTAGATTTGTATTCTTACATGATACAGAATATTAATAATCAACAGAAAGTTAATTTCATTAATCTCAAATTTCACTTCATTTAAATATATTTGCTGAATGATTTCTACAATGGGGAAAGCTACAATTCACACTGAGGGAGCCACACCATCTGACCATCGCCTTCCAGACTGAGGGAGTCACACCGTCTGATAGATGTCTCCCAGATTGAGGGAGTCACGCTGTCTGACGACATCTTCCAGACTGAGGGAGTCACACTGTCTGACAGACGCCTCCCAGACTGAGGGAGTCACACTGTCTGACAGACGCCTCCCAGACCGAGGGAGTCACACTGTCTGATAGATGCCTCCCAGAATGAAGGAGTCACACTGTCTGACAGACGCCTCCCAGACTGAGGGAGTCACACTGTCTGACAGACGCCTCCCAGACTGAGGGAGTCACACTGTCTGATAGATGCCTCCCAGAATGAAGGAGTCACACTGTCTGACAGACGCCTCCCAGACTGAGGGACAAACAACTCTTGAACTCCAGGAAAACAAATTGTCAAACCTAAAGAGAAAACTGTATTGTTAAACAAATACTCTTTAACTGAGGGAGTCAGACTGGCATCTCTCGGGCTAAACTAGCCATGCATAGATTTCTCTTAGAGTGAGGTATCTACATCAGACAGGTACTGCAGACTGAAGGAGGATAGGCACTGGCAAAACAGGTGCCTCTTACACAGAGGAAGGGAAATCTATATTTACACAAAAACCTCTCAGTGCAGAATGTAAAAGACACATGGTACATTTCAGAAATCAGCCACATTAATATATTCTAGATACACACACTTGTCTGCATTGGATTATTTACACCTGCATCTTTATTACTTTTTCAGTAAAACTCAGCTAAACATTTATGGACATTGTTGTGTTATTAGGAGCAGCCTAACTAACCAGGTTTGTGCATATTTGGTAACTAGCTGTTTTTGTCCTCATCTGGTCCATTTAACTCTTGTGTATGCCCTGCATGACCCACAGACTGAGTGAGTAACTGCCCTCCAGTAAGCAGCTTATCTCAAGCCAATCTATGATTGTGTCCCAGTGATAAGAGTTGGAATAATTAAAGGCAGGACTCGCTCTCTACACACTGACATCTTTCCAAAGTCTTCATTTTCCATTTGTTTCAGAGACTGGAACCAGCTTCCCTCCTGAAACAAAGGAGAAGATGACATGGATTAGGGAAAATAACAGAACGCTGTTTCTGGTGCCCATCTCTTCCCACACTTCATATCCCTGCCTCCAAGGAGCTCCTTAATCATTTCCATTAATCATTTTCTGCTCTTAACAATCCAATATTAACAGGTCTATTTATGAGTCGGTTCCTAATTATTCAATATGTTCAGAAAGATATCAACGTGGGGAAAGACAACAATTACTCAATTACTTAAATGTTCCCAGATAAAGAGTAATACAGGCTGGGCACAGAGTAAATGACCTCCACTGTGTCCCTTCCAACATTTCCCAGTGCCAGATGCAATATGAATTGCCTTCTATAATCGCTCATCAACTCAGGTCATGTTCAAGATCCTTTGTCATTACCCAGGCTCTTAAAACCACAATCCTAATGGCAGCCTGAATTTTTCAATTTCCACAGTAGCCATCCTCCTGGTTTCTTTGAACTGCCAAAATGGGACAAAAACTGTGCCCTGTTTTGTGTTGCGGAGGTTCACTAGGTTGATGTCAGGATTGGCGGAACTGTCCTACGAGAGGAAATTGGTTCGACTGGGCCTGTATTCACTGGAGTTTAGGAGGATGAGAGGAGATCTGAGTGAAATGTATAAAATTCCAACAGGGCTGGACAGACTAGATTCAGGGGGATGTTTTCCCTGGCTGGGGAATCTAGAACCAGGGTCACACTTTCTGATGCCATTTAGGACTGAGATGAGGAAACATTTCTTCTCTCAAAGGGTAGTGAATCTGTGGAATTCTTTCCTACAGAAAGTTGTAGAGGCCAAGTCACTAAACGTATTCAAGAAAGAGATAGGTCAGTTTTTAGATAGAATCGTAGAATAGAATAGAACAGAATAGAATAGAATAGAATCCCTCCAGTGCAGAAGGAGGCCACTCGGCCCACTGAACCTGTACCGACAACAATCCCACCCAGGCCCCATCCCCGCAACCCCACCCATTTACCCTGCTAATCCCCCTGACACTAAGGGGCAATTTAGCATGGTCAATCCACCTAACCTGCACATCTTTGGACTGTGGGAGGAAAACAGAGCACCCGGAGGAATCCCATGCAGACATGGGGAGAAAGTGCAAACTCCACACAGACAGTGACCTGAGGCCGGAATTGAACCGGATCCCTGGCGCTGTGAGGCAGTAGTGCTAACCACTGTGCCACCATGCTGCCCTGGCATCAAGGGGCATGGGTAGAAAGTGGGAAAACAGCATTGAGATAGAGGATCAGCCATGATCATATTGAATGGCGGAGCAGGTTCGAAGGGCTGAATGGCCTACTCCTGTTATTTATTTCTATTAGACATGAGACATATCCACAAGGAACACTGGGCTGAGATTATCCCGAATTCATAACATGTTATTACTTTGAAGCCTTCAGGTTGAGGTCAGGAGAGAGGGAAGAAATGTACAACTCCATTGTAATTGAACCCAGATCCCAAAGATGCAAGTTGTTTTCAAAGTCACAGAACTTTAGTTAAATTGCAAAATTAACATAGAACTAGCTACAGGTGCAGAAAACTAAGGTCTTCAATGTGCCTAAACTCTTTTAAGACAACTACATATCAATTGTCTCGATATCAATAATCTCCAGAGATTATGGCAGGGATTCTCTGGTCTTGCACGGTCCACTACTGCTGCCAGTGAGAGCGGAGAATTTGGCGCTCAGCTAAATTGCCATTCACAGCAGCAGGACTGGAGAATCCCAGCCACGAGCGAGGTTGGAGATTTCTGGCCTATAGTCTGCATGTCATACATGGTAAAATTAACATGTTGAACTAGTCATTAAAACAAGTCTGGGATTCTGACACTCCTTAGTTTGTGGAATCCCCACACAAGGTTTTAGATAGCAACACAGTCCTTCATCCTTGTATCATTCATGTCTGAGTTTCTGGTTGGCATTCTGCATATCCAGTGGAAGATAAACCACACTATGAGGGGCCGAACCAATAGCAACCTTATCAAGCCAGCATTATCAGGTGGATTAGCTCACCATCTAGTGGCCAGGCTGGGTTACAACACTTCCATTAAACTGTTCCGACTGCAGTAGTCAATTTCCAAACCAGCTTTGTTTCTTAATTGTGTTAGTTACAATAGGACTGTGTTCGGATATGTGATTTGCAGGTCCTTTAGCCTTACTGAGTATAACTTTCAGTTCTCCTATTTAAATAAGACTGCCTAGTGGCACAATGGTTAGCACTGCTGCCTCACAGCACCAGGGACCAGGGGTTCAATTCCCGGCTTGGGTCACTGTCTGTATGGAGTCTGCACATTCTCTGCGTTTCCTCAGGGTGCTCTGGTTTCCTCCCAGACTCCGAAAGACGAGCTGGTTAGCATTTAGCCATGCTAAATTATCCCTCAGTGTACCGAACAGGTGCCAGAGTATGGCAACTGGGAGATTTTTCACAGTAACTTCATTGCAGTGTTAATGTAAGCCTACTTGTGACACTAATAAATAAACTTTACATATTTCTTCTCTTCAGCAGGTTCCACAATGACTTGCCTCCACAGTAAAAATGAATTCCCAGGTGACTGAGAACAATTTGACAGTTTTTGTGGATTGCATGGCATTGTGGATTAAAACATTATCATTCCATCTCCAGTTCAATCTAATGAAACAAATGTTGCCACTTCCTCTTTGCTATGTGTCCAATCTGGAATGAGGTTTATTAGCTTCCTATCAGATGTGGGCTTGCAGCACCGACCCAGATATGCTGCTACACTGACACCTTCAGCATAACAAGGACAGCTACTGTGGGAAAGAAATGGAAGTCTCATACTCATGCAGTATTAGGCAATTCCTCTGGTGCTGACTGCTTTACACTATAACTGATTTTGGGGTCTTGGACACTATTTCTAGGAAAGGGTTAATAATTTTAAAAAATTATGGCAAGAAATGTTATGAATATTTGGAATATAGTATTTAAAAAAGGTCAAGATTTACAAGCCCATGAGAGACGTATATTAACATAAAGTTTACTCACTGTTGTAATATTGCATAATAAAAGATACGACACTCGTTTCACATACACTGTTTCAATAATAACTGTTGCAGTTATATCCATCTTTTTGTGTCAGGATCCCGTTCTATTGTTTGGTAATGGAGATATGGACCACGAGAAGTTACTACAAACTCCCTTCTTTTAACATACCAATATTGAATGGATAGACCAGTTTGTAGTTAGTTGATCCTGAGTTGTCATCTCTACCACAAGATGATTGTCTTCTTCTCATAAAGGCCTGAAGTTGTTCTTATGAATGTAAATATGGCAGCTCTCCACCAAGGTTGGGCAATAAATGCTGGCCAGCAATACCCACATTCCATGAACAAATTAAAAAAAAAACTTGGTACTACTTAGTATTTCCTTTGGATTTTCTCTTGATCTATTCAGTGATCTGCCCCTTACCCCTGGCAGTGTTCTCACTCTCAAAGACCTATAGCTCAATTAACAAACAAAGAACAATACAATACAGCACAGGAACAGGCCCTTCGGCCCTCCAAGCCCGTGCCGCTCTCTGGCCCAAACTAGACCATTCTTTTGTATCCCTCCATTCCCACTCCGTTCATGTGGCTATCTAGATAAGTCTTAAACGTTCCCAGTGTGTCCGCCTCCACCACCTTGCCCGGCAGCGCATTCCAGGCCCCCACCACCCTCTGTGTAAAATATGTCCTTCTGATATCTGTGTTAAACCTCTCCCCTTCACCTTGAACCTATGACCCCTCGTGAACGTCACCACCGACCTGGGGAAAAGCTTCCCACCGTTCACCCTCTCTATACCTTTCATAATTTTATACACCTCTATTAAGTCTCCCCTCATCCTCCGTCTTTCCAGGGAGAACAACCCCAGTTTACCCAATCTCTCCTCATAAATAAGCCCCTCCATACCAGGCAACATCCTGGTAAACCTCCTCTGTACTCTCTCCAAAGTCTCCACGTCCTTCTGGTAGTGTGGCGACCAGAACTGGACGCAGTATTCCAAATGCAGCCGAACCAACGTTCTATACATCTGCAACACCAGACCCCAACTTTTATACTCTATGCCCCATCCTATAAAGGCAAGCATGCCATATGCCTTCTTCACCACCTTCTCCACCTGTGACGTCACCTTCAAGGATCTGTGGACTTGCACACCCAGGTCCCTCTGCGTATCTACACCCTTTAT
The DNA here is from genome assembly GCF_964213995.1 of Mustelus asterias. Taxonomy (NCBI): domain Eukaryota; kingdom Metazoa; phylum Chordata; class Chondrichthyes; order Carcharhiniformes; family Triakidae; genus Mustelus; species Mustelus asterias. Next base: position 57,660,495 of record NC_135804.1, on the reverse strand, counting down.
GGTTCTGCCATTTATCATATAGCTCCTCCCTGCATTAGTTCTACCAAAATGCATCACTTCGCATTTATCAGGATTGAACTCCATCTGCCATTTCTTTGCCCAAATTTCCAGCCTATCTATATCCTTCTGTAGCCTCTGACAATGCTCCTCACTATCTGCAAGTCCTGCCAATTTTGTGTCATCCGCAAACTTACTGATCACCCCAGTTACACCTTCTTCCAGATCGTTTATATAAATCATAAACAGCAGAGGTCCCAATACAGAGCCCTGCGGAACACCACTAGTCTCAGGCCTCCAGCCAGGAAAAGACCCTTCCACTACCACCCTCTGTCTTCTGTGACCAAGCCAGTTCTCCACCCATCTAGCCACCTCCCCCTTTATCCCATGAGATCCAACCTTTTGCACCAGCCTACCATGAGGGACTTTGTCAAACGCTTTACTAAAGTCCATATAGACGACATCCATGGCCCTTCCCTCATCAACCATTCTAGTCACTTCTTCAAAAAACTCCACCAGGTTAGTGAGGCATGACCTCCCTCTCACAAAACCATGCTGACTATCGTGAATGAGTTTATTCCTTTCTAAATGCGCATACATCCTATCTCTAAGAATCTTCTCCAACAACTTCCCCACCACGGACGTCAAGCTCACCGGCCTATAATTACTCGGGTTATCCTTCCTACCCTTCTTAAATAACGGGACCACATTAGCTATCCTCCAATCCTCTGGGACCTCACCTGTGTCCAGCGACGACACAAAGATTTGCGTCAGAGGCCCAGCGATTTCATCTCTCGTCTCCCTGAGCAGCCTTGGATAGATTCCATCAGGCCCTGGGGATTTGTCAGTCTTTATATTCTCTAACAAACCTAACACTTCCTCCCTTGTAATGGAGATTTTCTCCAACGGTTCAACACTCCTCTCCGAGACACTCCCAGTCAACACATCCCTCTCCTTTGTGAATACCGACGCAAAGTATTAATTTAGGATCTCCCCTACTTCTTTGGGCTCTAAGCATAATTCCCCACTTTTGTCCCTGAGAGGTCCGATTTTTTCCCTGACAACCCTTTTGTTCCTAACGTATGAATAAAATGCCTTGGGATTCTCCTTAATCCTGTCTGCCAAGGACATTTCGTGACCCCTTTTTGCCCTTCTAATTCCCCGTTTGAGTTCTTTCCTACTTTCTTTGTATTCCTCCAGAGCTCCCTCCGTTTTTAGCTGCCTGGACCTAACATATGCCTCTCTTTTCTTTTTGACCAGTCCCTCAATTTCCCCGGTTATCCACGGTTCTCGAATCCTACCCTTCCTATCCTTTTTTACAGGCACATGCCTGTCCTGCAGCCCTAACAACTGTTCCTTAAAAGACTCCCACATGCCAGATGCGGATTTACCCTCAAACAGCCTCTCCCAATCAAGAGCTGCCAATTTCTGCCTAATCCCACTAAAGTTAGCCTTCCCCCAATCCAACACCTTACCCTTGGGGACACCACTCATCCTTTTCCATCACTATCCTAAAGCTAACAGAATTGTGGTCACTATTTGCCACATGTTCCCCTCCCGAAACTTTGAAGACCTGACCGGGCTCATTCCCCAGTACTAGGTCCAGTATAGCCCCCTCTCTAGTCGGGCTATCTACATATTGTTCCAAAGAATCCTCCTGTACGCATTTTACAAATTCCTCCCCATTCAGAGTCCCAGCTCTCAGCGATTTCCAGTCTATACCAGGGAAATTGAAGTCTCCCACTACAACAACCCTATTTTTCCTGCACCTATCCAGTATCTCCTGACATATCCGTTCTTCCACTTCCCTTGGGCTGCTGGGGGGCCTGTAGTATACCCCCAACATAGTGACTGCGCCCTTCCTGTTTCTAAGCTCCACCCAGAGTGACTCGTTACACGACCCCTCTGAATTGTCCTCCCTCTGCACCGCTGTAATACTGCTACTCCCCCACCTCTTTTGGCCCCTCCTCTGTCTCGCCTAAAACACTTGTACCCCGGAATATTCAGCTGCCAGTCCTGTCCCTCTTTCAACCAAGTCTCTGTCACCGCAACCACATCCAAATTCCTCGTGAGCATTAAGGCCCTAAGTTCGTCTGTCTTACCTGTTACGCTCCTTGCATTGAAGTATAAGCACTCCAGACCTCCAGGCGCAGTGAGGCCATCCTCCCCCAGAGTGCTCTTCTTCTTTGCCAGCCTTGTCCCAGCCCCAAGCTCGTCCCCAGCCTCTACACTTGTAGACCTAATATTTTGATCCCCACCCCCTTGCCATACTAGTTTAAACTCCCCCGAACTGCACTAGCAAAACTCCCAGCCAGGATATTCGTGCCCTTCCAACTTAGTTGTGACCCGTCCTTCTTGCACAGGTGCCATCCTCTCCTGAAAACTTCCCATTGATCTAGGAAAATGAAGCCCTCCCTCCTGGACCAGTCCTTTAGCCAGGCATTCAATTGTACTAACTCCCTATCCTTAGCCTCACTGGCACGAGGCATTGGGAGCAGCCCAGAGATGGCCACCCTGGAGGCCCTACTTTTTAGTCTATTTCCCAACTCCCTGAATTGCTCTCGTAGGATCCCCCTGCTCTTCCTATCTACGTCATTTGCACCAATGTGTACAATGACATCCGTTTCTTTATCTTCCCCTTTTAAGATGCCTCCTATCCGCTTGGAGACATCCATTACCCCAGCACCAGGTAGGCAGACTACCATCCTGGAGTCCCGTTCGCACCCACAGAATCGCCTGTCCGTGCCTCTAACCGACGCATCCCCCACCACTATTGCTCTCCTAACCCCTCTCTTTCCCTTCTGGGCCACAGAGCCTGACTCTGTGCCAGTGACCTGGTTACTGTGGCTTACCCCTGGAGAGTCATCCTCCTCCACACTATCCAAAACAATATACTTGTTTTGGAGGGGGACAACCACAGGTGACCCCTCCACTAATTGCTCACTCCCCTCCCCTCTCTCACCTGTCGCCGAGCCCTTCCTATTATGAGAGACAGCCACTGGAGTACTCTCTGGTACGTTACCCTTCTGACCTTTACTCCTCCTAACTGTGACCCACGTGTCTTCCTCCCGATGCCCCGGTGTAACTAGTTCCCTATAACTCATGTCAATTATTCTCTCATTCTCTCTGACTAGACTAAGGTCAGCAATCTGCAGCTCCAGTTCTGTGACACAGTCCCTCAGGAGCTGCAGTTCCACGCACCTGGCGCAAATGTGGTCCTCCGGGAGGCTAGGTGTTTCCAGGAACTCCCACATCCCACACCGGAAGCACCAAACTGGCCTATCACTCATAGTTACCCTTTTCCTGTATAGATTTGGATAAAAATAACTTACCCTGCCTCGCCCTTACCGCCTAAGCCCTGTGAGCCAAAGCCCTGACAGCTTTCACTCAGCTTCCCCACTCACTGTGCTGCCCGCTCCCGACGCTGCCCGCTCGTAAGTGCTGCCTGCCTTTTAAAGCCAGCAACAAACCACCCCAGGCCTACTTCCGGTTTTGAAATAAACCTCCGATTTTACACACAAAATTAACTGAAAAATAAATAAATAAATCTCCACTAAAAAACACTCTCTCTTACCCTCAGCTCTCTCTATGGAACCCCACTCTATTTTTAATTTTCCTATTACTTCTCCCCAGCACAACCACCCACTCCGTGCCCTGGCAGATTTTCGCAGCTTTGTGACTTTCTGTCCTTGAGATAAAGCACTACTGCCCAGAGACCTGTTCCAGGTTATAGTGCTAAATTGTTTCTAAAATTCTTTGGCCATCCACCAATCTACAAAAAGGTTTCAGGAAATATTGTACTCACTCTCTTCGGCAGGGCATGTAGTTGTAGTCCCGTCATCCTAGAAAATACAGGAATAAGACACACACTTTAGAGAAATGTTACAGCGTGAACTCCAAACCACCAATTCACTGGTGGATTTGGTTTTTATTGGGATCAGCTTTAACTCCCAGTGGGTTTAGGATGGCCAAGGAGCAGCTCAAGATTAAAATGCACTTGCTGGTCTAAATTTGAAAACCTCTGGACCTCACATCAATGTTGCTGATCAGCTGGCTGTTTGAAATGGATGAAGGTGGAAGCTGACCAGCAGATGGGAGAGGGGGTTTAGTGGGGTCACAGGGAGGGGATTTCAGAAGGGAGGAAGGAGAGCAAGGAAGATTTTGGGAGTATAGAGGACCACAACTTCCTCTGTGTGGTTCAGGGGAGCATTCCTGTTCCTCCAGCCCCAGAATGGAATGTTTTTAACCTTTGGTGTATGTTAAATTTGCTAGAGGGGTGCTGAATGATGTCAGACTCCTGAGTGGTGTTGCAGTTGCATCCATCCAGGCAAGTGGTGCGTATTTTATCATGCTACGGATCTGTGCCTTGATGATGGAGCCTAGATCTTGGTGAGTCAGGAGATACGTCATTTGCCACAAAATACCCAGCCTTGAACCTGCTCCAGTCATCACAACATGGCCGGCCCAGTTAAGATTCTGACCATGTTGACCCCCCCCCTCCCTGCCCTAGGTTAATGATAGTGGGTGATTTAGCAATGGTAATACCATTGAATGTCAAGGTGAGGTGGTAAGGTTCCCACTATTGGAGATAGTCATTCCCTGGCAAATGTGGTGCAAATGTTGCTTCCCAACTATCAACTCAAGCCTGGATATTGTCCCAGTTTTTTTGCATGTGGGCATGAAATCATTCAATATCTGAGGAATTATTAACGGAGCTGAACGCTGTGCAATCAGCAGCGAATACTCCCACTTCCCATTTTATGATGGAGGGAAGATCATTGATGAAGCAACCGAAGATGATTTGACCTAAGACTCTGCCTTGAGGAACTCATGCAGTGATGTCCTTAGACTGAGATGACTGTTCTTCAATAGGTGCAACCCTCTTCCTATGAGCCAGCTATGACTCCAGAAAGTTGAGAGTTTTCCACTGATCCCTGTTGATTTTGGTTTTACTGGGGTTACTTATGTGCCTCAGTTAAATGTTGCCGTAATATCTAGGGCAGTTATTCTCACCACACACTCTCAAATTCAGCTATTGTGTCCATCTCTGAACCATGGCTACAATGAGGTCTGTGGCTTTGTTAATTAAATCATTGCTCCCAGACAAAATGCTGACCATCTGTTTTGTTGTGGTCTCAATGCTTCTGTCTAAAGTCAATTTTTCTGAGTCATCATCCTGACACTCCTCTTAGTCATGTTTTCATTCAGAACATACCTCCTTTATTGATTGGGATCTGATCACTGGCTGTGGTACGACTTTCCCAAGACCTTGTACAAGCCAATTGAGGACACTGAAGAGCAAAATAAAAAAATAAGTTAGATAATTAGCAATGATTTGATCAGATATGAATCTTCAAAAATAGAGATATGAATTGATTTTGATCCCAATTTTAAGTTACATTTAAGTTTTACTTATTAGTCACAGGTAGGCTTACATTAACACTGCAATGAAGTTACTGTGAAAATCCCCTAGTCGCCACACTCTGCGCCTGATCGGACACTGAGGGAGAATTTAGCATGGCCAATGCACCTAACCAACATGTCTTTCAGACCGGGAGGAAACTGGAGCACCCGGAGGAAACCCGCACAGACATGAGGAGAATGTGCAGACTCCGCACAGACAGTGACCCAAGCCGGTAATTGAACCTGGGTCCCTGGTGCTATGAGGCAGCAGTGCTAACCACTGTGCCACCATGCCACCTCTTTTTCCCCGCTGAATTCATTGTGAATTCTTTAGCCAGTAATGTTTCAAATTCTACATTTATCCCCCATTTCTGTGTCATTCAAAGGACACATTACGATAGGCCAGCAGATTTCTACTAATTTGTCCAAATGCAAATTCTTCCTCGGACAGTTTGGTCGTGAAGCACCAGATTTCCTCAGGAATGCCATTGAACCTTCTTACGTCCAGCTTCCTACAAGTAGCATTAAGTCAGATAGACCTGGTTTCTGCTGATAATGGAAGTCCCCAGCCGAAACCCTACCTTACAAGACCAATGACACCGCTGAAGTAGTGCGGGGGACTGCACTGGAATTTAAAACTTCCTTGGCCCAGAGATATTCAGAATAACAATTGTGCTTGGTATATCAAAAAGTTCAGCATATGGGACATCCCCCATCTCCTGTCCCACCCTCCCCACGCCCACCACTTCCCTACGCTGCCCCCACATTCACCCACTCTCTCCCCACCTGCCGTTCACCCACACTCACCCACCCTCCCACCACACTGCCGCAACCTCCCCTACACTCCTCTCTCTCTTAACCTCCCTCACTAACCTGTTCTCCCCCACACTCCTCTATTCTCCTCCCAACATTCCCCCGCTCCCCATCCAGCCCAAACTCATCTGCTCACCCCACATTTCCCCACGCTATTAACCCCTGACACACCATTGCCCCCAAACTCTCCCACACTCCACCACACTCACTCACATTCACCCCACACACCCCTGCACTCCCCTGCTCTCCTTCATGCTCCCCCACTCTCACCCCCTCCACTCCCCCAGCCTCCTGGCCCTCTTCCTGCCTCTCTCCCCCACACTCTCCCACCTTTCCCCGACACTTCCCCACGCACTCTCCCACTTTCCTGCAGTCTTTCCCTACTCTTCCCCTACTCTTCCCCCACAGTCTCCCACTTTCCCCCACTCTTCTGCACTCTTCCCCCCACACTCTCCCCCACTCTTCCCCCCCACACAATCCTGCTCTGTCTCCTCACACATTCCCCCACCCTCCCCAAGACTCCTCTGTTCTCCCCCCAACTCTCTCCCCTCCACATTCCCCCCACACTCTCCCCCCTCCACATTCCCCCGCACTCTCTCCCCTCCACATTCCCCCCAACTCTCTCCCCTCCACATTCCCCCCAACTTTCCCCCCTCCACATTCCCCCCCAACTCTCTCCCCTCCACATTCCCCCCCAACTCTCCCCCCTCCACATTCCCCCCAACTCTCTCCCCTCCACATTCCCCTGCACTCTCTCCCCTCCACATTCCCCCGCACTCTCCCCCCTCCACATTCCCCCCCAACTCTCTCCCCTCCACATTCCCCCCCAACTCTCTCCCCTCCACATTCCCCCCCAACTCTCCCCCCTCCACATTCCCCCCCAACTCTCTCCCCTCCACATTCCCCCGCACTCTCCCCCCTCCACATTCCCCCGCATTCTCTCCCCTCCACATTCCCCCCCAACTCTCTCCCCTCCACATTCCCCTGCACTCTCTCCTCTCCACATTCCCCCCCAACCCTCTCCCCTCCACATTCCCCCCAACTCTCTCCTCCACATTCCCCCGCACTCTCTCCCCTCCACATTCTCCCGCACTCTCTTCCCTCCACATTCCCCCCGCACTCTCTCCCCTCCACATTCCCCCCAAATCTCTCCCTTCCACATTCCCCCGCACTCTCTCCCCTCCACATTCCCCCCCAACTCTCTCCCCTCCACATTCCCCCCCCAACTCTCTCCCCTCCACATTCCCCCCAACTCTCTCCCCTCCACATTCCCCCCAACTCTCCCCCTCCACATTCCCCCCCAACTCTCTCCCCTCCACATTCCCCCCCAACTCTCCCCCCTCCACATTCCCCCCAACTCTCTCCCCTCCACATTCCCCCCACTCTCTCCCCTCCACATTCTCCCGCACTCTCTCCCCTCCACATTCCCCCGCACTCTCTCCCCTCCACATTCCCCCACACTCGCTCCCCCACCCAGCTCTCATCCTGTAAACATCCTCCCCCACTCCTCACCTCCCGTCCTCTTGATTTCACAATAGCTCCTAACCACAGGGTGAAGCAACAACATTCAAAATCAGAGCAGTCAGAACTGGGGGTGGGAGGTCAATAGAATCTTAGAGGAGGGTATTTGTGAAATGCTGATGATTCTTGAAAGAGTCTGACCCCAAAGTGTGACAGGATCTCCTGAGCTTTCCCAGCAAAATGTGCATCGATATTCAAATTCAGTGCAACAGTAGGACACCAGAAGCTTGGAGAGGAGTTGGGGAGTAGGCCCAAGATCTTTCATCCACAAATATGTAGATCTTACTCCTAAAATATTGACTGACTATGTCAGAAATGGAAGGTTCCCATGAATGACTCATTCCAGCCGACAGCAATGATGATTCTCTAGTACAATCTTGGCCCAAATAACCATTGGCTGAGAAAACCCAATTCTGTCAGGTAGAAAGTGGAGGATGAAAGCTGCTGAACTTCTAATTGAAGCATACAAGATAATAAAAAGTATGGATAAAGTAGATGTGGAGTGGATGCTTCCACTGGTGGGGCATTCTAGGATGAGAGGTCATAGTCTTAGGGTAAGGGATAGCAAATTTAAAACAGAGTTAGGGAGAAACTACTTCTCCCAAAGGGTTGCAAATCTGTGGAATTCGCTACCCCAAGGTGCAGTGGATGCTGGAACAGTGAGTAAATTTAAAGTTGGACAGATTTTTAATTGGTAATGGGTTGAAGGGTTATGGGGAGAAGGCAGGAAAATGGGAATGAGGAGCATATCAGCCATAGTCGAATAGCAGGACAGAATCAATGGGCCGAATGGCCTAATTCTGCTCCTATATCTTATGAACTTATGAACCTTTCCTCGAGAGTTAACACTGTTTCCTTAATGCCCAACATCTGCAGCTAGCAAACCCTATCATCACAATCAACCACGTGCACTAATGAGCTTTAAAATAAGCAAATAGCAAGTGATTATCTCTGCACAGTGAGCACTCTTACCCTTTATCCTCCAAACCAATGGGGAAAGAATAATTAGGTATTTGCTAATATTTCCAAAGAAGCACAATATATTACAATGGCAAGAATGGGGGCAGAGGTAGGGGTGGTGGTGGATAGCGAGGAGGTGAGGTTTATGATAATTTGAGTAATTATTTTCTTTGACAGACCCAAGCCCATGACCTCTCCCACCGTAGAAGGTCAACGGTAGCAGGTGCAAATGGACATGACCACCTCTAAGCCACAATCTATCCTGACTTGGAAACGCATCCCTGTTCCTTCACTGTTGCTTGTTCAAAATCCTGGAACTGAAACTGTGATTCACCAGCATCTTCTTGAGGGCAATTAGGGATGGAATCTAAATGCTGGCCTTGCTAGCAACATCTACGTCCAGTAATGAATAAAGAAATACTTGAATAGTTATTTATCCAGTTACAAACTTAGGCTGTTAGAGGGAAGATACGAATGGTGAGAGTGTTAAATTATGTATAGGATAAATTTGAATTACTGTGACAATGGGGTGGAATCATTGTGAGGAACCTAAAGTTCACAAACAAAGTTTACAAAGCATTTCAATTCCTCGGCAGCTTTGCAAAGATCGTATGGAAGTGACAGGCAATAATAAAAGCAATGCAAAACTTAAGGGCAGACAAACGATGGAGTAGCCAAACAACCTGTTTGACGATTAATGAAATCTGGGTGATGTAGCATCAGTGCTTGCAAGGAGGGTTAGCATCTTTGTCACTCCACTGTACCATCTCCATTATCTAATCCCACAGCATGTCTGCAATGAGTTGCTAAATACATTTACCTTTAAAGTTTGTGGAGCTCCCTCCTGAAGGTCCACCTTTCCTGACAGATGCCCTGGTGTTAATTTTTATTCATTCAAGGAATATGGGCTTCACTATTTAGGCCAGCATTAATCGCCCATCCCTAATTGTCCATGAGAAGGTGGTGGTGATCTCCTAATAAAACCGCTGCAATCCCTGTGGTGTAGGTGCACCCACAGTGTTGTTAGGGAGGGAGTTTCATGGTTTTAACCCTATAATGTCCTAACTATGGGTGGGTTTTAAACAACAGAAAAAGACGTGGTATGCACACATTGATTCAAAATAACACACAACGGGTTTATTGAAAGAGATGTTCTCTGCACAGAACAGAAAAAGAAACTAGCTGTGAAACACCCCAGTGACATCACTATCAAATCACATGACTGGCTCTTAAAGCAACCATGCACCACTTAAATATATAACAGACCCAGCGAAAGTGAAGGAACAGCAATATATTTCCAAGTCAGAGCAATGAGAGGCTTGGTGGGAAACTTCCAGGCGGTGACGTTTCCTTGTGCCTGCAGCCCTTGACCTTCTAAATGATAGTGATTCTAGGTTTGCAAGGAGCTGTCTGAGGATCCTTGGTGATTTCCTACAGTGCATCTTCTACATGGCACACACTGCTGCTACTGTGTGTCAGTGTTGGAGGGAGTGAATGTTTGTGTGGATGGGGCGCCAATCAGTCAGGCTCCTTTGTCCTGGATGGTGTCAAGCTTCTTGAGTGTTCTTCCAGGCAAGTGGAGAGTGTTCCATCACACTCCTGACTTGTGCCCCTCGAGGCACAAGTCAGGAGTGTGGTGGATGGTGGACAGGCTTTGAGGAGTCAAGAGTTGAGTTGTGTGCTACTGAATTCCTAGCTTCTGACCTGTTCTTGTTGTCACTGTATTTATATGGCTCGCCCAGGTTTTGGTCAATGGTAACCCCAGGATGTTGATAGTGGGGGATTCAGTGGTGGTAATGTCATTGAATGTCAAGATTCCGTCTTGTTGGAGACGGTCATTGCCTGGCATGTGTGTGGTGCGAACATTACTTGCTACTTGTCAAATTAAGCCTGGATATGGTCCAGGTCTTGTTGCATGGAAACATGAATGACTTCAGTATCTGAGAGTCTGTGCAGTGGGCTTAATGTCTAATGGATCAGGAAATGGAACAACACACTTTCACAAATTCCCTCCTGCCCCTCACCCCAGCTTTGCACAAAAATCTTCTATACATACCCCAGCTTCAACTAAAAAATAGAGAGGGCACCAAATTAGGTGGAAATCTTGTTGAAATCTGTTCTTCTACATTTTGTATTCTTGAAACCCGTTTTCTCCTAAAACCAGGCGTGAAAAAAATGGTTGAAGTTGTGTCCTTAAAGAGGGTGTTAGAATCAAACACCCAGTCACTGCACCTGAGAGGGAAGATACCTGATCATTGAGCAGGTGAAAGTTCCCTATCAGTCACTCTAATCTAGTGACAAGGGTAGAGCTTTGTAAACCTCCATGCACCTTCTTAGTACCCAACGTTCATACCTGGGCTTGGCGATTGGTTCAGACACTGGCTTCTTCTCCTCCTTCACACCAGGATCTGGGGCAGGATCAGCTGGAACAACTGTGAAAATCAGCATGCAAAATATCATTACACAGATATGGGACACCAGCCCAGTATCGTAATACAACATGGCTCTGAAATCTATACCCATCCTCTCATGGTGCTGCCATTTGTATAATGTGATAAGAAACCCTTTAATTTACATAGTATTACCAAGTATTTATAGCATACAGACGGGCCATTCAGCCCATCAGTCCATGCTTACATTTATGCTCCACATGCACTTCCTCCAACTCTCTTCAACTAAGCTCATCAACATTTACCCAGACACAGTCCTATGACCTAACCTGGAATGGAGATATGGTTGATGAGATGGGGATATTACAAATACGATGGGATCAGAAATTATCGTACTGGGGCCTCAACTATTTACCATTTATATAGACGATCTGGAGGAGGGGACTGAGTGTAGGGTAACAAAGTTTGCAGACGACACAAAGATAAGTGGAAAAGTTGAATTGTGTGGAGGACGTAGAAAGTCTGCAGAGAGATTTGGACAGGCTGAGTGAGTGGGCGAGGATCTGGCAGATGGAGTATAACATTAACAAATGCGAGGTTATTCACTTTGGAAGAAATAATAGCAAATTGGATTATTATCTAAATGGAAAGAAATTACAACATGCTTCTGTGCAGAGGGACCTGGGGGTCCTTGTGCATGAGATGCAAAAACCCAGTCTGCAGGTGCAAAAGGTGATCAAGAAGGCAAATGGGATGTTGGCCTATATCGCAAGGGGGATAGAATATAAAAGCCGAGATGTCTTGCTGCATCTGTACAGGGCATTGGCGAGGCCGCAGCTGGAATACTGTGTGCAGTATTGGTCCCCTTATTTGCGGAAGGATATATTGGCCTTGGAGGGAGTGCAGAGAAGGTTCACCAGGTTGATACCAGAGATGAGGGGTGTTGATTATGAGGAGAGACTGAACAGATTGGGTTTGTACTCGTTGGAATTTAGAAGGCTGAGGGGGGATCTTATAGAGACCTATAAGATAATGAAGGGGCTGGATAGGGTAGAGGTGGAGAAATTCTTTCCACTTAGAAAGGAAACTAGAACTAGAGGGCACAGCCTCAAAATAAAGGGGGGTCAGTTTAGGACAGAGTTGAGGAGGAACTTCTTCTCTCAGAGGGTGGTGAATCTCTGGAATTCTCTGCCCACTGAAGTGGTGGAGGCTACCTCGTTGAATATGTTTAAGTCACGGATAGATGGATTCCTGATCGGTAAGGGAATTGGGGGTTATAGGGATCAGGCGGGTAAGTGGAACTGATCCACTTCAGATCAGCCATGATCTTATTGAATGGCGGGGCAGGCTCGAGGGGCTAGATGGCCTATTCCTGCTCCTATTTCTTATGTTCTTATGTTCTTATTACAACAAAGAGATACAGATTTAACCTCAGACTCTAGAATGTGGGTTGCAGCTGACCTTCTGGTGGGTTTACTGATGATTCGCATACTTCATGCATTTGTCAATTCATGTAATACCTTCTTGGTCTAGTAGCACGCCTGCCTCCAAGCTGGGAGCCTCCAGGAACTTTGGACATGAAAGGAGTGCATGGCCACATAGGTCAATAATGAATCTACTAATCCTTCCAACATGCCTAAAGCAGGCAGTAAGAATGGGAGAGATTCCTGATCAACCGTGCTTGGTACAGAGTGGTGCCCCTCAAGCTATAACCACTTATTTCTCTTTGTGAGAGAAAGGTGCCCATGGCCCCTCATGGACTATGGTTAATTACAAATGGATACCAATACCTTTTATAATGGAGACTTTGGGCACTTCCCCTTTAACCTCAGTCACATTCTGTTCTGGCTTCTTTGCTTCCACTGGGACCTTGAAGAGAGATGTGACAGAAATTGAACAGGGCTTCAAAGAACTGACTGGGAACAACATGATTGGATCAAAGGTAAAAATGGAAATGACCTCTCTGGTTCTCTGTCACTGAAGAAAGGATGCAGAGGGGTTTCTTTAGCAAATATGGAGTCTATATTTTATCCAAAATAATGTAGTAAAATCATAGCCAATTCCACTGCAATTCAAAACACTAGGTTCAATGCTGGGAACTGGGTTATTGGCATCAAATCCGTTACCTGAACCAGCAATAAACTCACTGAAACAAATCAAAACGTGTGAACTCAACTGAAAGATAAACAATTGCTCATGTAAGGGTGTACTTGGCTGAGGTTGAAGTTACTTTAAGGGTTGTAAATGCTGCGTACAGGTTCAAGATCCATAGATAATGTCACTGACATTGAACATTCTCAGAAAGAAAGAAGGAAAAATCACAATTTTATTTTCAGGTGGCACCAAGTATGAATTTTAGTAGCTATAGATTTTAAGAGGAAAAGCAGGCTGAGGGAAGTCAGGTCTTTGAAGGGATCGAATGGGTGATGAGTGTTGATTTGAGCACAATGATCTGCTCAATGAGGCAACATGTCCAATAAACATTGAGCTTGATGTTACCCAGATCCCGTTATCTGCTGTGACCATCCCAAAGGTCAACAATGTTTAATCGACTATGTGTGGATTTATAACCATGCATCATCCATTGGAAAATGGAGTGAAGACTAATGCAGAAACAGTGAAATTCATTTCTGATGGATAAAATCACATATTCTGTCAAAGGTCCTCATTTCATATCTGAGCAGGAGCTTTCATTGCACAGACCAAATATGGAACACACTGAATGGTATAAAGGACAGAACGCTGTTATTTCACATCTGGGAATCAAATTTAGCCCTTAATGATGAGGCAAAATTAATTGAGGATACTTAGGTCTGAATTGTTGTAAAATCAGAAAGGCTCTGTGTCTTAGCCAACATGGTGCTGGAGCCCAGAACCTGGTTGTTCGGTCTTTAAACCTGGCACCTACCATTTTCACATGGGGTGGGGTGAGGGGTGGGGGTGCGGGTTAGAGTGGTGAAGAACAGGGGCAGGACATTTTTCAAATATTAGTATTTCACATTCAAAAGTGCAGTTGCCTTCAAACAGAAGGAAGCTTCCTCACCAGGATTTCCAAAACATGACTCATGAGCTTCAGTCATTTGGGGAAAAGGTCTAAAAATCTACCAGAGTTTTTTTTGGAACGATAAGGTATCATTTCAGAGAGGTCCAGATACTTCTTTGGGATTATTGGGAGTACACATGAATTTACATAAAAAGTGGATAAGGCCCATGAAACTTGAGGCATTTAAATATCCAGCTCATTAAATTTTGAAAACATAAACAGCCTGCGCTTGAAAAAAAAACAGTGCTTGCAATTTCAGTAGATTGTTGACATGAGCCAGAGGGTTATGATGTTAGATTAGTGCTACTTGACTTGTTCCAGATGGTCAGATTGGTTGACAAGCACCTACCCCCCCCCCCTCCCCCCCATTGTCAACCTCCTGATTGCCGGCCTCCTGACTACTGGCCCTGATTCCCCTCCCCCCCACAATGGCTGGCCTCCAGCTGCCTCCACCCCCACCTCCCCGAGCAGAGTTTCCTCCTTCCTTCCCCTCCTACCTCCCTCCAACCCTGCTCTGGCTCCACCGTCATCTGGCCCCACCCATCAGACCTTGCCCCTTTTGCACTGCCCGGTGCCCAATGGGCAGTGTCAGGGTGTCAGGTTGGCACTGCCCAAGGGTCAACCCCCTGCCCCCAATTTCCCAGGGGTCCTCAGTGGCCTCTGGTCCAACCAGGTAGGCATCACGCCTGATTCCCGTTGACAGGCACCATACGTGATCCCCACCTCCACCAGCGAGGCAAAAAACTTTAGCGAACCTGGACAATTGAGTTCTGGGCTCACTAAAGAGACACAGAGCAGCTTCTGCATATGGTAATCAGCGACACGAGGCTGATTACACGATAGAAAATGCACTTGGAAGATCGCGACCAGTTGGATGCCGGTTGCAAATCCCGTTTTTTCACCCTGGCTTAAATTTCCTGGCCTGTTGTGCTACTCGAGCAGTGCTGCAGATCGAGAAATCATGCCTCTCGTCTCTGAGAACTGAGAGACAAGGAGGATGGTGCCAAGTGCATTTGTCATGAGAGGCCATGGTGAGGTTGGATTAACAAGTAAGTAGGTTGGGTTTAACATTTACACTAATGTATAAGTAGGGACTTGACTTTTCAGCTGTTAAATTTCAAAGGGAGTTTAGAAGTGGCAAGGGACTTTTACAACTTTCTGAAGTTTCATAAGTAAACAGAGGAAGATTATTAAATTTTTTAAACACAAATGTGGAAGCAATAGGGAAACATGGAAGATGTTTATATTTTGGAAATGTTGAGTTCAAAGAGGTGCTTGATGAACCAAGACGAAAGGGTAAAGGATATTTAAAGAATGATTTCTGAGCTGTAATTTTCTATGGTTCTGTGGTTCTATGTTTAGCTGAGTTGTGATACCTGTGTGGGGGATGTATCGAGACCTGTGCTTGGAGAAGGTATCAAAGTTGTAACAGTCATCCTGATTTCAAGCTAGAAAAACCTTCACTTATTAAAGTAACAACAGTTTTTGCCTTGGGCAATATTACTGGATTCCTGTCGTTAAAAATCTATAAAGGAAGCTTACTTGTGTGTTCGGATCAAGTGGTGTCTTGGGGGTATGTGCCGTAACATTGTTTTAACTGTGTAACTTTAATCTTATGTGCTTAAATCTTTTCTTCTTGTTAATAACTCATTTATTTTTTTAAATCCTAAAGGTGTTACTGGCTATGCTTCTGGGATCAGTAGTTTTTCCTCATCATTTTCAAAATACAAAAATAAATTATGATCAGTAAGACAGGTTTCCCTCTGACATCTGGCAAATAACGCCTGCTATGGCCATAATAATGGGTCATTGGTTGACATGGAGGAAATGAGAGGCCAGAGAGAGTGGGTGGGAGACATGCAGTGGCATGTTGGCATGGCTAGAACATGGGCAGTGTATGGTTCTTTTTAAGGAGTGAGGGTTTGAGAACTGTTTTTTGTTTTAATGCTTTTTTTTTACAATTGGGACAAAGTCCCAGAACATTGAAGAAGGACTTTGAGCAGCCAACCGTGATACCCAGCAACCTTTGTAGCTGTCTCCGAACACTTTCCAGGATCAGCAGGCCTGACTCCAGTTAGCATCCACACACCCCGACTCCTCAACAAAAATCCAACCATCTCGGGCATTTTCACCCAAGCTGGCTTGTAGAGTCAGGAAATTTCCTGACTAATTCGGCCCTTATGGCCAGAATTGCACCTCAAAATAGCTCCAAGTGGTATCAGATGCTCAACACAAAGTGATCCACATATATTGCCAAGCTTAGCATATAGGTGGATGGTTGATTAACAAAATGGTCGTATCACATTGCTTCAGTACGGGATGCTCATTTGAGACTGGGCTTTGGAGGGGCGGCACAGTGGTTAGCACTGCTGCCTCACAGCACCAGGGACCCAGGTTTGATTCCTGGCATGGGTCACTGTCTGTGTGGAGTTTGCACATTCTTCCCATGTCTGTGAGGGTTTGCTCTGGTTTCCTCCCACAGTTCAAAGATGTGAGTTAGGTGAATTGGCTATGCTAAATTGCCCCTCAGAGTCAGGGGGACTAGCTAGGGTAAATGCATGGGCTTATGGGGATTGGGCCTGGGTGGGATTGTGGTCGATGCAGACTCAATGGGCCGAATGGCCTTCTTCTGCACTGTAGGGATTCTATGATTCTATCTGTAGGGAAGAGCATGTGTAATAGGAGTACATTCCTTTTCTGACATTACGGTAGGAAATGTTATTAACATTTATGTTATTAACACTAATGTTATTAAGACTGTTCTCATGGTTTTTTTGTGCCTTGCGCTTATTTTGGGCTGACACTATCTGTTGCTCCTTATATGTCGATGTGCTATTGGCAATTGCACTCCTTCAGTTTGAACAGTCCTGGGCAAAGGTCTCCCATGATGCAGTTTCAACTTTAAAGTCCTTGAGCGAGGCTTTCAATGTCTTGAAGCGTTTCTTCTGGCTTCCATGGGCACGTACTCTGCTCTGCAGTTCACCGTAGAAGATTCACTCAGGGAGTCAGTTGTCATGCATTCTGGTGACATGTCCAGCCCATCGGGGCAGTTTTTGTTATAACATTGTGGTGTATGATGTAAAGGCAGCACCTCATATTGTTCAGCTCAAAATGGCATCAAAAATAGATAAAATAACATAGGCCAGGTTTAGATAAAACATCACTGTGGTATTGCTTTTATCCTATTCCCTGTTTCCTCAGCATGGAGCATCTGACACAGCCCACACTAAGCAACATTCACACATCCAGAAGATTGGATCCTTCATGAAATATAAAAAAGAACTGTTAGCAAATAATTATTCATCAACCAAGCTCTAAAGCGACTGAAATAATGTTAGTCAGGAACCATCAGGACACACCTTGTTTTCCGGGGAAGCTGATTCTGCTTCCACCTCAGGAGCTTCAGGCACGGAGCTCAGTACAGGCTGAGGGACCACCTTCTCCAGACCTTGTTTCAGCCAACCAAACATACTGCAAAACATTTGGTCAAATTATGAGACAAATTGCATAAAACTGATTTCGTTCCTAATTTTTATTTTGCATACTTTTAGAATTTCTGTAAGGGATGGGCTAAAAGTTACATTTCATTTCACAGGCAAAATGCAGGTTTAGTCGGCTCCTAAATGGGACTTCAAACCCCGCACCATCACCAAAACCATCTATTTCCATATTTCCAGTTCTTTCCCTAACTCAGGCCCACTGCTGAACTCTTCCTTTATACTTACCCAATCTCCAGCCTCAGTGTCTCTCAACATTCTCCTTGTTGACCTTCTGAAATACAACTACTTAAATACCAGGTCATCCAAAAACCTGCCGTCTCTTTCTACCTGCATTAGGGTTCATTTGCCTGTCCCCAACAACTTCCCCTGATGCCCCATCCTCCAACACTTACATTTCAAAACTCTTTTCCTCATCTAGAAATCTCTTTGTGGGCTTATTCCAGCTCACTCTGAGTTCCTGTGCTCTATTTCACCACCGGGGTCAGGTGTGTCAGCCATCTGTTTCCATGGAATTCCCTCCTAAAACTCTCCACCTCACTTCATCACATCCACCTTAAAATCCCTCAAAATTTAGCATTTCAACCTCACTTTCAATAAGTACTAATTACTCTCAATAACTACATGGTGCCTCGCTGAGGAAGCCCCTTCGGTACTTTTCTAAAGGGAAAAATTGTCCAAACATGCACCATGGAACTTTTGTATGAGAACAGGGGAGTTTCCTGGCACAGGGAAGCATTCTTGCTCCTTCTGCCCCATAAGCAGTGCTGTAAAGACACCAATTGTCTCTCCAAAATAGTCCTTGCCTTGCTTAACTTGCCTGTTTCTTGTTGCATGGGAAGCACAGCTGTAACATCTGCAAAGGTTAAATCAAAAGCTAACAGCCTCATTATTATATTTAAAAGGCCAACCCACTTCCTGGGAGCAGGCTAGTTGCCCACTCTCATGTCCCACCTCAGTAAAACTCAGAAGACCCAAGCTGGAGCCACTTCCCAATGTGCTCCAAAGTCTTTCCAATTTAATTCTCCCTCCCACACCCAATCCCACATGCTTACACACTCATGTTAAAATTTCCCCTGAGTGTTGGTTATTGTGAAGAGGATACACTTATTGAGTGCATGCTCCGTTGATTGACAGCAAGAGGAACAATGATGAAATAAATATGCATGTGCACAATAATTATTAGGAAGAAGATTTAGTGATGGAGACTCAGTGCCTGGATTGTTCAGATGCAGTCTTGCTTTACATTTTGATTTTATTTGGGCCAAGTTATAACAATGCTCTCTTTGTAGACAGTGCCAGCAAAAGAGATTTGGATTGTAAAGTTGGACTGGTGTCTTCAACAAAATTGGTGAGAATGGTTTGTAGGCTGAAGTGAGTTTAGCATTTTACTGGGCATGGTAGAGATGTGGAGTGACCTTTGGCTATGACAGGTTTACAAACCGCTACACATAAATTCATTCAAAGGATCTACCTTCTATGAAAGTACTTGTTCTAAACAGAAATGTGAGCATCTTTTTACCTGCTGCCACCAGTAGACGAGTGAGGCACCTCAACACTCTTGGCCGTGGATGCGGTGTCTGCAGGGGGTTCTGCCTGGTGGTCAGTAGTGTTTTTTGGAGTCTCAGTTACCACAACCACTTCCACTTTAACTTCAGGCTCAGGCTCCGGCTTAGCTTCAGGTTCCGGTTTAGCTTCAGGCTCAGGCTCCGGCTTAGCTTCAGGTTCCGGCTTAGCTTCAGGTTCCGGTTTAGCTTCAGGTTCAGGCACTGACAATAAAGGAAAAAATTCAGAATCCAAGATTAAGCAACCTGCCTAACCCATTGTTCAGACTTTACATAGTATTAAGCAGTCCTTATGGCACAGTGGCAGACTATTCTGCTATTTACAAGCCACAAGAGGATAAAGCCTCAGTCCTGAGGAACATTGCCACTGACCTGTGGAAATTTTTCTGGACTTCAATGGTCATGTCTAATTATGCCTGAGGGCCATCAATTCTCTCCCAGGCTAGCTGAATAAGGCTAAGATATTGTGAAAGTCAAATGAATAACTCCTTCAATTCATTATTCTTCTGCTCCATCTCTCCTTTTCTCACTCTATCTGTCTCCTAATGTCAATTCATCTTCTTCACTCCAATTCCCTCTTTCTGCATTTCGCTGCTTTACTCATCCCTGTCTCTTCTATATTTACATGCAAACTACAGGTGAAGAAATGTAAGGAAGTTCATTGCCAATATTGTTGGTATTAAGTAATCGTGCTCATGCCACATAACATTTTCTAGGATATTAAACCTAATTGAGAAGTGCAGATCATGAACTAATAATGAATTATCATGCATAATTTTAAAAATAACTTGAATTCAGCATATTTTTCTCATCTGGAAACTAGATGGCACTGTGAGCTTTTGATAGCACTGCCAATTTTTTGATTCTATGTTGATCTGAAGTAACATTTATGGATTTTATCTTAGCTACCTTTTTAAACAGTTCAGTTTGAATTTCTGCTAGTGGGATAATTTACAGTTAAGGCAACTGTTTGCAATGAGCTGATATGAATGGATTTTATTACTTTAAAAGTAACGTAAGGTCTGGGCTCGAGGAAGTATATTTGTTTTAATTACACTGCACATTTCAAAGCTTCTTTGTCAACGTTGAAAAAATAACCAAAAGGATTGAGCTCAGCAGCTTGAACTCAGGATGACATTATCTTTAACAAACTTACGTATCATTAGGCTCAATTGATTAACCCTGTTAATTAATTAATTTGGGGCAGCACAGCGGTTAGCACTGCTGCCTCACAGCTCCAGGGACCCAGTTCAATTCCAGCCTCAGGTCACTGTCTGTGTGGAGTCTGTACATTCTCCCCGTGTTTGCGTGGGTTTCCTCCGGGTGCTCCGGTTTCCTCCCACAGTCCAAAGACGGGTTAGGTTGATTGGCCATGCTAAATTTACCTGAGTGTCAGGGGATTAACAGGGTAAGTGTGCAGGATTATGGGAATAGGGCGTGGGTGGGATTGTGGTCAGTGCAGACTTGATGGGCCCAATGGCCTTCTTCTGCATTGTAGGGATTCTATGATTCTATCTGTAGGGAAGACCATGTGTAATAGGAGTACATTCTCTTTCTGACATTACGGTAGGAAATGTTATTAACATTTGTTCTTAATGGCTTTAGTGGCCATGGGACATGAGTTAAAATGTGTGAACGTGAATATTTACGATAGATTGTAATATTGATAAAATTTTGTAATATAATTTATCATTGTCCTTCAGTATAGAAAAAGACCATTTTAATTTGTTATCCAGTCATTGGACTATGTGGGTTCAAGGTGGCCGATAAGTTCTTTCTCAGCACAAAAATTTCTAGTGCAGTGTGAACAGGACAATGAGGCTGGATAGTTGGGGGCACTGTTCTCATGGTTTTTTTGTGCCTTGCGCTTATTTTGGGCTGACACTATCTGTTGCTCCTCATATGTCGATGTTCTATTGGCAATTGCACTCCTTCAGTTTGAACAGTCCTGGGCAAAGGTCTCCCATGATGCAATTTTTCAACTTTAAAATCTTTGACTGAGGCTTTCAAAGCTTGAAGCATTTCTTCTGGCTTCCATGGGCACGCTCTGTTCTGCAGTTCACCGTAGAAGATTCACTTAGGGAGTCAGTTGTCATGCATTCTGGTGACATGTCCAACCCATAGGCGCAGTTTTTGTTGTAACATTGTGAAGATGTTGTCCATGCTGGTTCTTCCAAGGATCTCTGTGTGTGGGATTTTGTCTTGCCACTTGATGTTGAGGTGCTTGCGGAGGCAGCAAAAGTGGAAGCGATTTTCTTAGTGTGTTTCTGGTAGACAGTCCAGGTCTCACTTACATAGAGAAGAGTGGAGAGGACAACTGCTCAATAGATCTTGAGCTTGGTTTTTAGGTTTATCCCTCTCCGTTTCCATACTGAAGAGCGAAGTCTACTGAAGGACAGACTAGCTTTGACAGACTGGTTTTGGCATCCGTCTCGTCATCAATATGAACACAATGTGAAAGTGCTGCCTAGGTAGGTGAACTTGTCCACAGTTCTCAGCTTCTGGTCATTTATTCTCACTGTCAGCTCTTGATGGAGCTTTTCTGGAGCAGGATGGAACATGACTTCTGCCCTCAGAACATTGTTTATACATTGCTCTGTATCTGCAAGATGTTGTTAACTTTGGACTGTACCTCCGGATCCAGGGAAAAAGAAATGGCCATTTGTCTTCAGTCTCTATCTGACTCTAGTTATGGAGGAGGGGTGACACCAGATGACCCACACTCTAAGCCAATGAAAGAGGATAATTTGGACTATTTCCAACTGAGGGATGAGAGGTAGGGATGAAAGTTGGAAAATCAAAGTCATCATTGGCACAATTGTAGAATGGTTTCTGTGGTATGATTCGTCTGAGACACAGTTCAATGGAATTCACTTCAGAGACAGACAAAGAAAGGCATCTTCCGTATTGGCAATGCATGAGGAATCCTACGGCCTTGAGGGATTAGAACCTTCCATGTTGTCTTTTTTGTTCAGTATTTGTAAAATCTTGCTTGATAAATTCTGCTTGATTCATAAATACTAGTTATCCATACCTAACCCTAGTGTTAGAAATTAACAATTCGGAGCTTAGATATTTTAAGTAAAAGGGTTTTATACCTTAAAACCCCTAAAATTACAGAACCAAGATTGCATATTCCACCTCTCAGCTTCCCCCTAATCCCAATCATCAAGAATTGGTGTTGCACTGATCACTTTTCTTTATTTATAATGTTTCTAAGTTCACTTTGTCCAAATCCATGTAATGCTACCTAGAGAAATGGAATTGGTATCTTTTGAATGGGGAATGTGGATTATCAGAGGGATTTGGGGGTTCAGGTATATGAGATATTAAAGCAGCACCTCAAATAGATAAGGCCATAAAACCTTTGAATACTGAATTTGCTGACAAGTGTAGAATGCAATGGTAAAGATGCAGTGCAAGATTCTCCAGCCTCCCAGCCCCATGTTTCCCGCCGGCAGAGGTGGCGCGTTGTTTGCTAACGGTAAGGTTCTCCGGTTCCGCCGGATAAATTATAAATAAAGAAAAGTGATCACTGCAACACCAATTCTTGATGATTGGTATTAGGGGGAAGTTCAGAGGTAGAATATGCAATCTTGGCTCTGTAACTTTAGGGGTTTTAAGGTATAAGACCCTTTTACTTAAAATATCTAAGCTCCGAATTCTTAATTTCTAACACACTAGGGTTCTCAGCTGTGTCTGACGTAACAATGGGAATTCCCACTGACGCCACTCCAGGCCAGCGGGACCGGGGAATCCTGCCGGCGTGAACAGCTGGAGAATTCTGGTCGTAATGTTAATTTGTAGCCCCAGATGTGACTTGGTGCAAGTGCAGCATTCACTTGCAGGATCAGATGTGGGACCAGATGGGCAGAAAGTCCCTTTTATAAGTTGAGAGACTTGTTTCCAGATTCCAGTGTTGGCATGAAACATTACCTGGTCTGTGGGTAGAAGTGGAAGTTTGGGCGATAGGAGACCATTTGCCATCCATGTGAAGGAGTGGCCCCTAAGGCTAAGTTATGTGGTCAGTGGAATGGGGGAGGGTGTCAAGGGAAGCGGTGGAGTGGATGGATCTGGGGCAGGGGAGGTCTAAGATTTTTTTGTCGGGTCTGAAGAAGCCATTAAAATACTTAAAAGACAAAGCCTCTCTTCTGATCATATTACTTCTTGCTGCAGTCTTCCACTGATATGTCTGGCAGTGTTCATGACCCCCACAATCAGAAGTTTAAATCACAATTAGGTCCTAATTGTGTGACAGGATCTCAACTTAGACACAGTAATGAGGCCCCTGCCTTCCTGCCAAGCAATGTTCCCTTTAAGCTGCACATGTGCGATGCCCTGCAGCAGTTCAGTTATAAGTTATCCCTTTTATGACCATACATTGAAATTAACGGGTTCCACACAAAATGGAAATCTAATGTTGGCCCTGTTTGAAAAAAAAAACCAGTTCAGTTAAAATGGCAGCAAGTGAGAATACAGTGGGAAGTGTTTGATGCCATTTCATTAACCAACTTAGTAAGATCACAGTTGTACCATGTGCAATTCTGGGTAGGAGCAATGTTGAGGATATGAACATGGCATTGTATAGATTCACTAGGACATTGAGGTGTGGGAAAATATAAAATAGACTTGAAAAGCTCTGTAAAAAAGTGGCCATGAAGTCACTGGATTGACATGAAAATACATCTGGTTCAATTCATTAATGTGCTTGAGGGAAGAGAACCTGCCTTCTCCAAATTGTCCGATACATGATTCCAGTCAAATGAAAGTAGGACTATTGGGCTATGGAAACAGGGCACTCAAAGAACAAAGAACAATACAGCACAGGAACAGGCGCTTTGGCCCTCCAAGCCTGTGCCGCTCATGTGCCCAACTAGACCATTCTTTTGTATCCCTCTATTCCCAGTCTGTTCACGTGGCTATCTAGATAAGTCTTAAACGATCCCAGTGTGTCCGCCTCAATCACCTTGCTTGGGAGTGCATTCCAGGCCCCCACCACCCTCTGTGTAAAATACGTTCCCCTGACATCTGTGTTGAACCTTGTCCCCCTCACCTTGAACCTGTGACCCCTTGTGTTCGTCACCTCCGACCTGGGAAAAAGCTTCCCACTGTTCACCCTATCTATGCCCTTCATAATTTTATACACCTCTATTAGGTCGCCCCTCATCCTCCGTCTTTCCAGGGAGAACATCCCCAGTTTACCCAATCTCTCCTCATAGCTAAGACCCTTCATACCAGGCAACATCCTGGTAAACCTTTTCTGTACTCTGTCCAAAGCCTCCACATCCTTCTGGTAGTGTGGCGACCAGAACTGCACGCAGTATTCCAACATTCTATACAGGTGCAACATCATATGCCAACTTTTATATTCTATGCCCCGTCCAATAAAAGCAAGCATGCCATATGCCTTCTTCACCACCCTCTCCACCTGTGCTGCCACCTTTAAGGATCTGTGGACTTGTAGACCCAGGTCCCTCTGTGTGTCTATACTCCTGATGGTTCTGCCATTTATTGTATAGCTCCCCCTTACATTAGATCTACCGAAATGCATCACTTCGCATTTATCTGGATTAAATTCCATCTGCCATTTATTAAATTCCATCTGCCATTTATTAAATTCCATCTGCCAATTCCATCACTCATGTGAAGAATAAACATTAACACAAATCTGTTGGGACAATGGTATGTTTGCCGATGTAATTTCCATGTAATCACCTGCTCTAATCACATGGCAGTTGATGGCAATAATCCCTATGGAACTTCAAGCCTTTGTCAAATAAGTTCTTGTAAACCCTTATCATCCACATCCTGGAGATAACCATGGAACAGAATCTATAAATACTATGGATACAAAAGCAGGTCAAAGAGTTGCGTTTTGTGACTGAATTTCTCAGCTCCTGACTCCGCAATGTCTGTCCACCATCAACAAGTCACAAGTCAAGAATGTGATGGAATATTTTCCACTTGTATAGATGAGTGTGGCTCCAACAACACTCAAGAAGCTTACCACCAATGCAGCTGGTGAATTGCCACCCCATCCATCACTTTAAACATTCAAGTCAATCACCTCACAGCACGGTTACAGTATGTAACTTGTACAAGAAAGACAGCAGCAGCTTGCCAAGATTCTTCAACAGCACCTCCCAAAACCATAACCACAATCATCTTGAAAAACAAAGACAGCAGACATAAGGGCAAGCTCCCCAGCTACCCACACGCCAGCCTGACTTGGAAATATATCACCATTCCTTCATTATCGCTGAGTCAAAACCCTGGAATTCTCCACCTGACAGCACTGTGGGTGTACCTCTAATAAATAAACTGTAGAGGTGGCAGCTTACCACCATTTTTTAAAGGGTGGTTAGGGATGGGTAATAAAATGCTGGCCTTGCCTGTGTTACTCACATCATTTGAATGAATAAAAAACAAACTATAAGCAAAACTAAATTCTGACATTAATCATTCAGCTGCATATAGACTCACCTGTTTTTGCAGGGGGTTCTTCTTTCTGTGGTTTTGCAGGTTCCTGTAGTATCAGAAAATCAAGTTATCAAAAAGTTTTATAATTTAATATAACGATACATGATGACTTTATTGCGGGGAGTTCCAGTGACACACACAATTTACCTGGTAAATTTATAAAAAGCACTTGTGTTTTTTAATGTTCTGTCCATGGGCTGCCATAATCCTTACCCATGTAATGTGGGAAAAACTTTATTTGAACATCAAACCTCAATGTTACGCTCAGCAAACCACCTGGGAATGCCCGTGTTCGCTGTGAGTGCAAACGGCAACAAGGTCTCGCAAGAATCGGAAAACAAGATTCTCATCAGCAAGATCTCTTTTTCTGATTTCCTGCCCACCATCCCCCCCCTTGCCCTTTCTGGGCGGGAACCGCATTTAAATAAGTTTAAATATATTTAAGGGGCTTCCCTGCCACACTTTCCCCCAGGTAAGGAATTCCCCCCTCACCAACAGAACATCACATTGGCAAGGTTTACAAAGCTATTGAAAAATGGGAAGCTGTGGAGGGGAACTCGCCAGGGGCTGTGTTGGGGTGGGCTCTCTGGGGACCCCCAATGGGGGGGGGGGGGGGGTCCCCATATGTGTGTGGGGAGTGTTGCCCCAGTGCTTATGGGAGGTCCCAATGTCCATGAGGAGAGTTTCTTTTTAACACAGATTGGGATGCCCTGGATCCGGTGTTATTGACTCTATCAGGCCTCGCCCTGCCAGCATGATGACAGAAAACACCAGAGATGCCAGAGAATCTGGAGAGAAAACTCAGTTGTGCGGCTGGAGAGCTACATGCCAGTTTTCTCACCCCAGCCAGCATTCTGTGCACCAACTGCAAGATTCCGCCCTGTTATCCTCTATGACCCCATGCTGTGCATTGAGATGACACACCCACCTCCTTTTCCACCTGGGGAGCTGTGGTCACCTCAGCCGCTGCCACAGTGACATTGGTTGATTTAGCTTTTCCTTCAGGTTGTGGTAACACCTTCTCAAGCTCCTGCACAAACCACCTGAACACTCCACCACCTTGGCCTCCATCCCTGCAAAGAAATATGTCACCATTTTTAAACATTCTCTGTGGGGAATGAAGGATAGACTGTGTTAGCAAAGATCAGAGCAGCAGGTGACACTGGCAGCACAATGGGACTGAGAGAAGGTACCACAGGCAGAACAGCAGAAGAGGGCACAATAACACATCTGGAGGTGTGGCATAACAGGAGAGAGAGCAATGAAGAACAATACTGCAAGAGGACATAGAGGAGGAAATTGTGCCATCAGAGAGAGTAGTGGGCCAGTATATAGCAGATGGCACAGCAGAAGAAAGTACTGAACCTACTGTGTTTCTGTGATACCGTTGTGAATTGGGATAAACAAAGCAAAAACAATTGAAAATAAGTTAACCACAAATGCTGAACAAAACTACTAATGATTCTCCCTTCGTATAAGACACATATAATAGATGTTTTAATTATATTTAAATTGTGTACATTTTTACAGAGGTGACACTATTTTGGTAAGATACAAGACTATTGCTGCTGATTGTGCTATCTTACTGTGGAGATGGCCTTAACATCAGAGAAACAACTGAGAACTGGCAAAAGTCAACTGTATCTGGCCATTAGGTCCTGAGGAGAGGAAGACTATATCACTGTATGTTTATATCTTCATGGGAAGAATTATTATTGACACACAGTGGATGCACTGTCTTTCTTATTCATTCTTCACATTCAATATACCATATACATGGTATATTGTAACATGCTTCTGGAAGATCTAAGACATGTTTATATTCAACTTTACCTGAAATATGAGAGATGACACTGCATGGAGGGGATTGAAGGGTGATCTGATATGATTTTTAAAGTGTTAAAATAATTCAATAGGGTAAATTTGGCGGAACAATTTCCTTTGCTGGGATGATGCAGTCCAGTAAGAGTATTAAAGGTATCCGAGGCTGGTAAATTGAGTTGAAGTAAAGATCAACCATAATCAGATTGAATGGCAGAAAGGGGGGGGCGGAAATATTATTTACTTGTCTCTTTTGGCTCACCGTGGAACCCTGCTGTAGTAATGTGTACAAGGAAATGATGTAATCCAATGTAGAGCAGGAAACAGAGAAGCAGCAGGATGCCCTAGCTTTGCACACTAGTAACATGTACCAGACCCAACAGCTTTGAGTGTTGATTCAGCAGACATTTTGTGCACCAGACTAGATGAACTCAATTGCTGGGCTTTCTTTGCAGCCAGCTCCACAGAAGCAGCAATTTCAATGGCTTTCTGCAGAGTGAGATTACTTTTAAGTTAACAGATAATTTTGTGTTGCTTTGTTGCATAGACCACAAACTAGTCTATCGCAAATGGTGTCATTAAGCATGTCTCCAAATTCACAATATTCTGCAAGTCTTTTAAACACTGCAACAAATTGTGCCATTGGCTCCCCCTCCTCTTGGTTTCTCTTCTGGAATCTAAAGTGCTCCGCAAACACCAGGGGTTTCGGTGAAAAATGTGTTTTCAAAATTTCTACAATTTGTGTGTATGTTTTAGTGCCTGGCTTATCAGGTTGCACAAGACTGTGGAGGAAATTAAAAGTTTTTCCTCCCATCACACTCAGGAAAGTGGGCTCCATAATGTCTTCATCTATTTTGTTTGCCAGGGCAAAATAATCGAAACGCTCCGTGTAAGAGTTCCACTGCTCCACACTCTCATCAAAAGTACCAATGATCATAGAAAGCCGACAGTGCAGAAAGAGGCCATTCGGCCCATCGGGTCTGCACCGACCACAATCCCACCCAGGCCCTACCCCCATATCCCTACACATTTACCCACTAATCCCTCTAACCTACGCATCTCAGGACACTAAGGGGCAATTTTAGCATGGCCAATCAACCTAACCCGCACATCTTTGGATTGTGGGAGGAAACCGGAGCACCCGGAGGAAACCCACGCAGACACGAGGAGAATGCGCAAACTCCACACAGACAGTGACCCAAGCCGGGAATCGAACCCAGGTCCCTGGAGCTGTGAAGCAACAGTGCTAACCACTGTGCTACCGTGCCGCCCTGATGCTGAAAACTCCCACCATTTTTACTCATGCAGATTTTCTATATATGTATTTCACAACCATTTTCCAGCAGCTACCTCGGTTTTCTTATTTACACAAGGCATTAATTTGAGCTTCAGTCTGTCTCTCTAGAATCTGTTCCCAGAGTATCTTTTACTCACGTACATGCTAACCAACTGATTTTCTCTGTAAGCAGCAATGCTGTGAAAAGTTTCTCTTTTTCTGACTTTGCTTAAACTCCTTCTTCCCAGTAGTTTAACAACTGCACGTCCATTATCCTCATTGGAAGTTTTGTTGTGCATTTGGAGAATGACACTCAGGAACACTCTATAGAAGAACACAACTTTATTATGGTGTTTTCTCTCTCATATCTGCTGCTTCTCTGCTTCCTGCTCTACATTGCATTACATCTCTTCACTTATACTTTGCTTTTTATTTCTGCAAGCAAACTCCATGTGTCCTATTTTATCCTTACAGTTAGGTTGTGATGCATCTCCTTACGGTGTAGCAATGGTGGTCTCCCACATCATGACTGCCCTTGACATCAAGGTGGTATACACCAAGGAGCTCTAGCAAAACTGGAGTCAATGGGAATCAGGGGGAAGCTCCTCTGTCAATTGGAGTCATACCTGGCACAAAGACAGAAGGTGTGGCTGTTGGAGGCCAATCAGTTTCAGGACATCGCTGCAGGAATTCCTCAGGGTAGGGTCTTTGATCCAACCATTTTCAGATGTTTCAACAATGACCTTACTTCCTTTGTAAGGTCAGAAGTAGGGATGTTCTCTGATAATTGCACAATGTTCAGCACCATTCGCAACTCCTCATGTACTGAAGCTGTCCATGTCCAAATGAAGCAAGACGTGGAAATATCCAGGCTTGGGCTAAGTAATATTCACTTCAGACAAGTGCTAGTCAATAACCATCTCTAAGAGAGAATCAGACCATCACTCCTTGACATTCACTGGCATTGCCATCACTCCTTGACATTCACTGGCATTACCATCACTGAATCCCCCACTATCAATACCCTGCAGGTTACTATTAAACAGAAACTGCACTGGACTAGCCATATAAATACTGTGGCAACAAAGAACAGGTCAGAGGAATCCTACAGCAAGGTACAAGTCAAGAGTGTGATGGAATACCCTTCACTTCCCTGGATGAATGCAGCTCCAACAACACTCAAGAGGTTTGACACCATTCAGACAAAGTAGCCTGCTTAATTGGTACCCCATCCACAAACATTTACATTTTCCTCCACCGACGCACAGTGGCAGTAGTGTGTACCATCTACAAGATGCACTGCAGAAACTCATCATTCCTCTTTAGGCAGCACCTTTCAAACTCAAAACCACTACCATCTAGAAGGATAAGGGCAGTAGATACAAGGGATCACTACCACCTGGAAGTTCCACTCCAAGTCACTCAGCATCCTGACTTGGAAATATATCGCTGTTCCTTCATTGTCACTGGGTGAATATCCTGGAACTCCCTCCCTATCAGCACTGTGGGTGGGTACACCACATGGACTGGAGCAGTTCAAGAAGACAGCTCATCAATACCTTCTCAAGGGCAATTAGGGATGGGAAATATATACTGGCCGAGCCAGCAATGCCCACATCCTCATAAAAATGAAATAATACTTCACCTGGGCATTCAGTGCCTTTAGAAATCTTACTTCCATGGTCACTGACTGCTGCTTAGACTCCTTCAATTTAGTCATTAGATCCTCAAATGGTTTCTTAGAATTTTTGTGAGTGCTTTTAAAGTCTGGATTATATCTGCCATACTGCACATCACATACTTCATGTTCTTCAGACTGGTCTGAAATTCAAGAATTTCTTACTCTGTGTACAATGAATTCCAACATTTCATCAGTTTTGATTGTTAATTTTGCATTCAACCAACTGTTTTGATTCACCTGTACTTCCTTTTCCTGAATCAGGCATTTTTCATGATATTTAATAGAGACCTTTGATACTTGAAGTTAATCAAGTTTTAATTTTTCATTTGGAAACTCATCTTCTGTATGTGAAAGTTGGTTCTACACTGAACTGTTTCTCAGCAGAGCCTAATTCCTCTGTACTATTCTTCAAGCTGACATTCGATAATTTTACTCTTGCTATATCTTTCTGAAACTCTTAACTCCTTTGTGAGAACTTCTATTTTCTAACAGTTCACCTTTTTCTCGACATTCTAGGTTCTTGATTTTCTCTTCAGTCATGTCATTTATCCCAATGGTTCTCAGTAAGTTCAAGTGCTTTTTCTTCCAGTTCAAAGAACAAAGAACAATACAGCACAGGAACAGGCCCTTCGGCCCTCCAAGCCCGTGCCGCTCCCTGGTCCAAACTAGACCATTCTTTTGTATCCCTCCATTCCCACTCCGTTCATATGGCTGTCTAGATAAGTCTTAAACATTCCCAGTGTGTCCGCCTCCACCACCTTGCCTGGCAGCGCATTCCAGGCCCCCACCACCCTCTGTGTAAAATATGTCCGTCTGATATCTGTGTTAAACCTCCCCCCCTTCACCTTGAACCTATGACCCCTCGTGAACGTCACCACCGACCTGGGGAAAAGCTTCCCACCGTTCACCCTATCTATGCCTTTCATAATTTTATACACCTCTATTAAGTCTCCCCTCATCCTCCGTCTTTCCAGGGAGAACAACCCCAGTTTACCGAATCTCTCCTCATAACTAAGCCCCTCCATACCAGGTAACATCCTGGTAAACCTCCTCTGTACTCTCTCCAAAGCCGCCACGTCCTTCTGGTAGTGTGGCGACCAGAACTGGACGCAGTATTCCAGACCCTTGATCTTCAGTGTTGGATCTACTCTTCCTGATCTTATTTCTATCTCCATCTGCAACAGAGCTTTGTCCTTGTCCTTCAGTTTGGTTTCATTGTTGGCCAGGTCTGTCTCCGGCAGTCTTAACTTATTTCAGTCTATAATTGTGCTACTCATGGCTTCTATATCTACTCACAACTTGGAAAGTTTTAAGGCTTTATCTTTCAATGTCTTCTATTTTCCATTCAGCTGGTTCTTCAGCCTAACAATATCCATGTTCATCTTCTCTTTCAACTGGGTACGCTGTAAAAATGATTGAAATATTTCTACTTTTTGTTGCTCCTGTACCCAAGAATTGTTCATCTTTTCCTTTTCCTTCTGCAGTCTTTCACTTTGCGGTTTGACCTCTACATACTTCCTCAGCACTATTTCCACATTCTCATCCTTCTCGTAGCATTAACAAACTTGGTTTGTTAATGCTATGAGAAGGATGAGAATGACTTTGAATATACAATACTTTTCCATGTCTTCTTCCACATGTTCAACCATTTTCTTTAGCTCTGCAGTCACTTTCTTCTCCTTTTTGGCTTCCTCACAGAATATTGAACATTGCTGAGTGTTCTCTGCAAACTAGCTTTCCAGTTCATTCAGAGAGACATTAAATTGATTTTGCTTCTCTTTGTAATTTTCCAGAGGAATAAACTGCGACCTGAGGGATCATTGGAGTAGGCGAAGCTCATTTGACAGGTTGCTCTTTTCTTTGCGAAGCTCAGTTGTTTCTTCTTGAGTTTTATTGTAATTCAACGGAATCTCCTCAACTTTGTACTGTTGCTCTTCCATTCAGGTGTTCAAGGCAGTCTTTATTTGTTCATGCTGCTGAAAGGTTATGTACTCCTTTTGCATATAATCTTGAAGGATGATTAAGGTATTCTTTCAACTGTTTATTCTCTTGCTGACCTTTTGCCAACACACACTTTATCACTACTGATAGTTCCAATGCAGCTGTTTTTCAGAACAGGGAGGCACCCTTTTTATGATCTGGCTGGGTCCTTTGACTCTGTTTTCAATCAGCTTTGGCAATGGATCTCCATGTGCTCTGGCGGAGTCCTTCCAAGCTTCACAATGGATCTTTCTTTGGCCCTTTAGCCTCTACCTGCAATGGAGCTTTTTTTAGGTGATCTTCAGCAGTGTCTTGAAATTAGGTGTACTTCACTCAGGTCAGGCTACAGTTTCTCTACTGCTTCATATCTTAGAATTTCAGGATCCTTCACTTGCTGCCACCATGTTGTAAGGTTGTTCATTGTCTTACTAAAAGATCGTGACATTTGTGTGGTTGAACATAATCCATTTAGTGTTAACACACAACTGTACACATAATCTCCTGGGGTTGTGCTGTGGCACAGTGGTTAGCACTGCTGCCTCACAGTGTCAGGGACCTGGGTTCGATTCCCAGCTTGGGTCACTGTGCATGGGTTTCCTCCGGATGCTCCGGTTTCCTCCTACAGTCCAAAAGACGTGTTGGTTACGTGCATTGGCCATGCTAAATTCTCCCTCAGTGTACCCGAGTGTGGAGATTTTCACAGTAACATCATTGCATTGTCTGATATTAGTGTACCTTTAAGATATTTTCTTTTTAAATCATGTACTCTGCAGTTGCAAACCAACTTTTTCAGTGTGTTTTTCTCATTGTTGTCGAGCTGACTGGAGATGTCCTTTCATTGCTACTTCAATAGTTTAAATGGAGATTGTTTATGTTTATTCTGGGATTGGTTTTCTGGCCCTGCATTGTTAGGAGGAAAGTTATGGGTTCTAGACAGGTTTTTTTTTCTTCCGAGGAAATTCAAGCTTCATTTTCTGTATTTGCCTGGCAGCAGTGTTTTAGTTTAGAGTGGAGTGGGTATCAGACTGAAAGCAGTGTCTCTCTCTCTCTCTCTCGCTCGCTCCCTGTTTCATTTGGAAATTCTGCTGGTGATCTTAAAGGAAGGTTTTGCCTTCCTGAAGGAAATAATCTGCTGTTAGCAGTTTGCCTAAAGTCCCTGATGTTCTGGGAAGCTGTTCTGACTTCAACCTGTTCTGAGTGAATCAAGACTGAGAGATATTAATTCTCCAACCAAAGGACTCGATTTTCAGTATCACGTGAGCATTAGCCTGTGCTGTGTTAAACCTGTTCAAAGGGTCTTTTGTCTATGGGATTGGTTACATTGGAACATTGTAGATATCTTGGTTAAGGGTTAGACATTATCATGATTGTTTATTCCTTGTTTGCAATTGATAAAAGTTCTTGCTAATTTTCGCATTATACACGTTAACTATATTCTTTAAAAAATTTTGTTTGATAAAAGCTCCCTAGTGGGTCAACTGAATCACACTTGAAGTGGAACATCTCATGCTTATCTTAGCCAAATTCAAGATGCAAAATTTATGTTTCAGGTGGGCTTCATAAAACACTTCGGAGTTTCTAACCTGAACCATAACAAGTGTTAATGTAAGCCTACTTGTGACACTAACTCATAAACTGAAAAAAAAATGTATAGCCTTACTAGGTTCTATCTTCAGGCTGACTTCTCTCAGACTCTCTCTGCACATAGTCTACTATCATGTGATTCTCTACATCATAATGCAGGTAGTATTGTTTCCCCAGTCCCACATTAACCCTAACTAACCCAAACACGCTTATACACAATCAGCTTACCGTTGGTCTTGGACAGATGGGTTTTCTGCAACAGGAGCTGATTGACTTAGTGGTTGGGTATCTGGAGCTGGAGCTGGAACTGGAGCAGGGGCCGGGGATGGAGCCGGAGACGGAGCAGGAGCAGGAGCTGGAGATGGAGCCGGAGATGGAGCCGGAACTGGAGCCGGAGCTGGAGCAGGAGCAGGAGACGGAGACGCAGCAGGAGCAGGAGGAAGCACCTTAGTCTCTATCAATAAAAATAAACTTACTGAATGATTCTTCGTTTCACAAAAAGCTCAGTTGCATTATGTTACAGGAATTGCTAAAAAACATCAAATTCTATCAAAAGGTTTTTCCTCATGATGCATATAATTCTAGATGCTTCCATACTAGCTTTCATGGTTGAGAAGTGGACTGTTGAGCCATACTGACCAGAAAAGTCCCAGGTTCAACACCGTTCCTGCCCTGAGATAATTGACTACTTTCCTCAGCAACAAAGGCAATACAACTGGGCTCTACACTGAATTAAAGGGAAAAATGAACCAGGGTTCCCAATTCTGGTTGGTAGTAGTGGCTCCCAATGGAAACTATACATGAGTTAATGCTGGGTCAGGACAGGACCAATCTCATTGTGCTCCCACCACAGTCAAATAGTCCAACAATTTAGGAACACACAGAAATGGCATCGTGGGATAGGTAATGAAAGACAGCCAGTGCCTGTGGAAATGGACTACTGAACTAATTGCCTTGAATTGAAGAGGGAGTAAACTGAGGAAAGATAAACCAGCAAATGTTTATTCATCAAAATTCACGATCTGCTCAATACATATCACAACAAAACATTCAGGTGCAATTTCATAAATAACTGAGTCAAACGTAGCATAGTTTTCTTCAGAAAAACAGATGAGGCAGGACCTGATTTTAATATTCATTCTCTGCCACTAAATGTGGCTGGTGGATTTATAAAAACATTTCTGTAGAAAATTTACAGAGCATGCAGTCATTACTGATAAGATCCAACTAGTCATAATATTGAACCATGTAGCTCACTTGCAGCTAATAAATATTCTCAGAAAGTAGTTCAAATTGCTCAATTCACCAACTCTCCCAGTGACACAGCAGGATTGAAACCATTGCATTATGTTTAATATTTGTTAATCTCTCATGTGGCAAGAGATAATGTTAGGCTCCACCAACAATTATCAATGTAATATATCATGTAACTGAAAGAAAAGAATATTAGTTAGCCATCCTCCTAGTCTCAAGTGGGACATAAGTCCTCCATCAGGTCCTGTTGTGTACTATGGCTTATGACTTGCTCCATGTAAACCCCATCTCTTCCAGTTCAGCCACCACAGTCCTTCGCCATGTTGTTTTTGGCCTGCTCCATTTACGTTTTCCAGCTGGTGCCCATCTTAGAGCAATCTTTGGTATTCACCGTTGGGACATCCTTCGCACATGTCTGAGCCACCTTATCCAGCACTTCTTCATCTCAAGGACAATGCTGTAGCAACCAGTCTTCTTGTACAGGTCTTCATTGGAAATTTTATTTGACCATTGGATGTTACAGATCTCACAGCTAATCAGCTAAATATTCTGAGAATATCTATTAGCTGTAGCATTGATCATGCTTGTGTCTGTCTTCACTGCCCTCATTCAGATTCCTACAGCAGGGCTGACTTTACATTACTGTTGTAGAGTCTGATTTTGGCCTTACAACCTTATTGTCTGGACTTCCAGACAGTTCGAAGTCCACTAAATGCAACTCTAGCTTTATTCAGTCGGACCTTGATATCCTTCTTAGCACTGTTATCGTTGCTAATAAGGCTCCAGAGGTAAGTGAAATCCTTGACTTACTCCAGAGCTTCTCCATCAGTGGTAATTGGAGGTGCTGCTGGTGTGTTGATATTCATGACTTGTGTTTTCTGCTTGGTTATAAGCAGACAAGTCTGCTTTGCTGACATGCTGAGTCTGACAGACTTCTCCTAGAGGTGGGTGCAGCAAAGTTGAGGTTCTCCAGGTATGAAAAGAGGATCCAATGAATTCCCCTGGGACAGCTCAATGTTGCTTGACACATGACCCAGTCAATAATTATAAGAAATAGACTAGGGGGAGTTTTCCCAAACTGCGCGTCACGGGAATCGTAGCAGACGGTGGGGTGGACCATGCAAAAGTCTGTTGACTTCGGGCAGATTTTCCGGTTTTGGGGTGAGCGTGGTTGGAAAATCCTGCCCTAGGAGAGAGGATGCAGTCCTGCTGCACTCCAGACTTCACTTCAAACCATTCAGACAATGTATTGCCGAGAATGATATTGTATGTGAAGCGCTCATTAAACTTCCAAACCACATTAACAATCTTAGACAGAGTTCCATAGGCTCTGAGAGTCTTCCACAAGCTCTCATGGTGAACACTCAGATGCCTTCTTGAAGTCTATGGAGTTGATGTAGGAGTGCATTCCATTCCAGGCATTGCTTTGTGATGCTGTGCAGAATAAATATTTGGTCTATTTATCCACAGCCCTTGTTTGCTCTTACCTCAGCTTTTTTAAAAAAATTACTTTTATGTATTGAAAGAACAGAAAAGTAATAAAAATATGTTTTCTATCATAATATGAACTTTAGTCCAAGCATATAGTCACATTCAAAACTTCATCTGTCCTATTTTTAACATCACCAATAATTATTGTTTAGGTTTCTGATGGTGACATCTGATGAATCAAATGTCTGCGATTGGTAATTTTGGCCTAACTTGTGATAAATATTTACCTGCACTTTGTTCTTCTTCCTTGACCTGCATCAGGGAATCCACGTTTAGATGTTGAGTAAAAAAATCAAGAAAATGTTGGTGACAGGCAGAGAAAGAATTTAAGGAGTGTCTTAAAAGAGGAGAGAGAGGTAGTGAAGTAGAGAGATTTACAGAATCACAGTATCTTTACAGTGCAGAAAGAGGCTATTTGGCACTGGCTCATTGAAAGGGCATTCTACCTAGTCACACTCCCCTGCCTTATCCCAGTAATTTTGCATGCTATGTCTTTTCAGATAGCAATCCAATTCCCTTTTAATACTTTAATCGAACCTGCCTCCATCACCCTCTCAGTAAGTTAATTCCAGACTACAACCACCCACTGGGTGAAAATTCTTTTCCTCACATCGCTTTTACTCCTTTTGCTCATTATTTTGTTAGAATCATAGAACGCTACACTGCAGAAAGAGGCCATTCGGCCCATCGAGTCTGCACCGACCACAATCCCACCCAGGCCCTACCCCCATATCCCTACACATTTTATCCACTAATCCCTCTAACCGACGCATCTCAGGAAACTAAGGGGCAATTTTATCATGGCCAATCAACCTAACCCGCACACTTTTGGACTGTGGGAGGAA
Source organism: Mustelus asterias (assembly GCF_964213995.1). Lineage (NCBI taxonomy): Eukaryota > Metazoa > Chordata > Chondrichthyes > Carcharhiniformes > Triakidae > Mustelus > Mustelus asterias. The sequence goes on along the minus strand of NC_135804.1, from coordinate 57,622,894 downwards.
ACCGGAGCACCCGGAGGAAACCCACGCAGACACGAGGAGAATGTGCAAACTCCACACAGACAGTGACCCGAGCCGGGAATCGAACCCAGTTCCCTGGAGTTGTGAAGCAGCGGTGCTAACCACTGTGCTACTGTGCCATCCCATTTTGAATCTGTGCTCTCTCATTCTTGATGCTCTCGAGTGCCTGTCACCCTTTCCATACCCCTCAGGATCTTGAATACCTCTATCAAGTCTCCTCTCAGCCTTCTTTCCTCCAAGGATAACAGACTCAACGGGCCCGATTTTATCATCAAGTTGCGCCTGTTTTCAGGCACGAAAACTTGGTAAAGTTGGCATGAGGCGAGTAGCATGATCCGCGACCGCCTCCGCACCGGTTCCCCCTTTACCAAGGCCCAAGAATGGCCGCGATCGGAACCGTGCCCGAAACGCGCGCGACAGCCATTTAAATGCATTTGCATGCATTTAAGTTGACTTAATGGGCTGCACACCCAACCTTACTGGCACTTCCTCCTTTACCACTGCGTTCACCCATCCAGAACTGGTACAAAACAGATATGCTCCACAAAAGTCCGATTCGGGCGCTCCAGTTAGTGAGGAGGTAAGTACCGAGCGTCCAACAGCTCTCTGCTTGAGATTGGTGTGGGGGACGGGAGGGGGGGGGGGGGTCCACTGCCACTCTGCCTGTGATCAGTGAGGGGAAGGGGGCATCCGCTGCCACTCTGCCCGTGATCAGTGAGGGGAAAGGGGGTCCCCTGCCATTCTGCCCGTGATCAGTGAGGGGAAGGGGGTGTCCGCTGCCATTCTGTCTGAGATCAGTGAGGGGGAAGGAGGGGAGGGGTCTGCAATCGGTCTGGGTGATGGAGGGGGGGGGATAAGGGGGTCAGTAATGTTGTGGAGGTGGGCCAGTGTCTGTGGGGGCCAAGGGAAGGCATTATCCAGCCTGGGAGCGATGTGGCAGGGGAGCAGCATTCTGTCATTTTCTTTTCTGCACATGCGCAGTTGGAGTCGCCTATCAGAGCTGCAGGATTTTGTCGCGTTAAGACCCACCCACGGGCTTCTGTAGCACGATTTGGAATTGCTGATATTTTTTCAGGCAGAGTGCGTATGGGACACCTGAGAACAGGTCTAAAAGTTGGATCTGAAACATTCCCAGTTGCAAGTCTACCCAGCACTTAGAATCAAAATGGTAAAACAGGTGCTCCAGTGTATCTTCATAACTACAGTTTGTTTTATCTCTGGAATCATTCTTGCCGATTTCCTCTGTACCCTCTCCAATGCCTTCACATCCTTCCTCAAGGATGGAAAGAGGAAGGAAGCCCAGACCTGGATGCAGTACTCCAGATGAAGTTTATATTAGTATCTTGGACAAGTTCAACATGATCTCCTTACTCTTGTACTCAATACCTCTATTAATAAAGCCCAAGATACTATTCGCTTTATTAACTGCTCTCCCAAAGTGTTCTGCCATCATCAATGACTTATTACATCTACACTGAGCTCCCTCTGTTCCTGTACCTCCTTGAGAACTTCTCTCTTTATCTTATACAGTCTCTCCATATTCTTCCTGCCAAAACGAATCACCTCACACTTCACCACACTGAACTTCATCTGCCACTTGTCTGTCCAATCCACCAACATGTCCAGGTCTTTTTTAAGTTCAAGACTATCCTCAGAACCATTGACAATATTTTCAAACTTCATATTATCCGCAAATTTCAAAATCGTGTCCTGAGCACCACAGCCTAGGTCACTAATATAAATCAGGAAGTGCAAGGGTCCCAACACTAATCCTGGGAACCCACTACAAACCTTCCTCCAATCTGAAAAAACAACCATGTATTCTGTTTGCTATCACTCAGCCAATTTCTTACCCAAGTGTTCACTTCCCCTTTCATTCCATGAGCTAGAATTTTGCTCACTAGTTGGTTGTGTGGTACTGTATCAAATGCCTTTGAAAATTCATATACACCACATCGACAGCAATGCCCTTATCAACCTTCTCTGTAATCTCCTTAAAAAACTCCAGCAAGTTAGTTGAACATGATATTTCCTTAATAAATCCATGCTGGCTTTCCTTAATTTTCCTGCATTAGTTTAAGTGACTGCTGATTTTGTCCCAAAGTATCGTTTCCAGATGTTTCCCTACCATTGAAGGCAAACTGACTGGTCTACAGTCGCCAGCTTTATCCTTACACCCCTTTTTGTACATGAGTGTAACATTCACAATTTTCCAGTCCTCTGGCACCACCCCTATGTCTAAGGAAGATCGGAGATTACCACTAGTGCCTCTGCAATTTCCACTCTCACCTCCTCAATATCCTTGGGTGCATCTCATCTGGTCCTGATGTATTACACATTTTAAGTAAAACTAGGCTTTCTGACAGCCCCTCCTTCTCAATTGTAAATTGTTTTAATCTACCTTCTCTCTCATCTTCTTCATTTGTATCTCTATTTCCCCGCCTCCCTTTTTATCACTAATCAGCCCTATTCTTTCTTTTACCACCCTTTAATTATTTATATGCTGCTAGAAGACCTTGGGATTGCTTTTTATGTTAGCTTCCAATCTGTTTTCATGCTCTCGCCTTGGTTTTCTTATTAGTTTTTAAACTTCCCCTCTGGTTTTTCTACATTCAGCCTGATTCTGCAAATATATTTTCTGTTCCACATCTGTCGTATGTGCAGTTCTTCCTTTTCATCTCCACCTCTATCTCTCTTGCCATCCAGGATTTATTTGTTCTACCTTTCCCCTTCAAGGGAATATACTTTGACATTGCTTGCAATACTTTCTCTTTGAAAGTGGCCCATTGTTCAATCACTGACTTTCCTGCCAACATTTGATTCCAGCTCACTCGATTCAGATACCTTCTCATTCCATCGAAGTTGGTTTCCCCTTAGTAATGGGCGGCACGGCACAGCTGCTTCACAGCTCCAGGGACCTGGGTTCGATTCCCGGCTTGGGTCACTGTCTATGTGGAGTTTGCACATTCTCCTCGTGTCTGCGTGGGTTTCCTCCGGGTGCTCCGGTTTCCTCCCACAGTCCAAAGATGTGCGGGTTAGGTTGATTGGCCATGCTAAAAATTGCCCTTAGTGTCCTGACATGCGTAGTTTGGAGGGATTAGTGGGTAAATATGTAGGGATATGGGGGTAGAGCGTGGGTGGGATTGTGGTCGGTGCAGACTCGATGGGCCGAATGGCCTCTTTCTGTACTGTAGGGTTTCTATGATTCTATGAATTATCTCAGCTCTGGATTGTTCCTTGGTCTTTTCCATGGCCAACCAGAACCTTATGATACAATGGCCACTGTTCCTTTATGCCCTCCCAATGATTAGTGATCCATTTGGGCCAACTCACTCCTCAGGGAATGAATTGGGGAGGGAATTCCAAAATCACTGAATGAACAGTCACCAATGGTGGAGCAGATAAAGGAAGGTGGAAGAAACCAGAATTGGAGGGGTGCAGAGAGGTTGCAGCGCTGATGGAAAGTCATTGTACAAAACACATGTGTAACAACATTAAATATATCCTTAACTTAGATATGGCTACATAAAAATGTTTCAATAATTGTTTAGTTAACAAGTAAAGAGGTACTTCACCAATTTGGATGCAGCTCTTGGCAGCTTGGGGCTTTCAACATGTTGTGGAATGAATCTACTCAGACTTTGTGTCATCCAGGCTAGGACACCAGATCCAGAACTGCATACAAAGAAATTCAATTAAATAATGGCAGCAACAAGAAAATATTTTTCTACAAAATAACACTTCCACTTCAACCCTAATCACCCAGACCAGAGAGACAAATATCCCTAAATATCACTCATATAGAACAGAATTAAAATTGCTGCTGCCAATTGGGGCTAGTCATAGAGTCAAGAAAGACAAAATGAAGTTTGGAGTTCATCCAAAATGAGTGGAAAATTCCACCATTGGCTTTAGCAAGAATATTCGCACAGCTGAGAGAGGGAAAGTCATTGGCCCTAGCAGCAGCAATCCTGAAGAGAGAGAGAGAGAAAGAGGGAAAGAGAGAGAAAGAGAGATGGACATAGGGAGAGAGATGGAGAGAAGGAGATGAAAATAAAGAGGGGGAATGAAAGAGTGAGAAAGGGAAAGAGAGAGAGGGAGGAAAGAGAGAGAGGGAAGAACAGAAATGGGGAGGGAGAGAGATAGGGAGGGAGAAAAATGGAGAGAGAGAGATGGGAGAGAGGTAAGGAGAGAGGTATTTATGGCTTTCAAAACTGAATTCACTAAATATCTGAAACAAAATGAATGCAGGGCTGATGGGAAAGGGAGAAAGAACAGGGTCAAGGGACTGGGTGAGTTGTTCTTGCAGACTACATACATCAACACAATGAACCAAATGACATTCTTCTTGTAACCATGACAAGGTTACTGGTCATGCCAACTTCAAACATCTTGGGGGCGATTCTCCCATCCCGCTGCACTGATTTTTTAGTGCAGCGGGCCAGGAGATTTAAGCGGGGCCAGATTAGTGCGATCTGCACTGGGCATCCAGCCCCCAGTGTGTCACCCAGCAATCTTCCCCCAATCCCCGGCAAGAATTTTTTAACGAACGGGATTTACAGTAACTCCCCACTAACGGGGAACTGCTGGCCCAACCCTGCTTGAGCGAAGGGGGGGCAATTGGGGTGCCCCAGAGGGTCAGGTAGTGGTGGGGTGGCCCCTGGCCATTGGCACCTTGGTAGTACCAGCCTGGGCCCCCAGCACTGCCCAAGGGGCAAAGTGCCAATGCCTAGAGGGCATCTTGGTACTGCCCATCAAGCATGGGGCAGTGCCAAGGGGGCACAGCTTAATGGAGGCAGGGCCTTATGGGGGCAGAGCCTGATGGGGGATGGTTGGTGGGGGTGGGGCATCCTGCTGCCACTCTGCAGTCAGGCACATGTCGGAGGGAGGCCAGCAATCGGTGCTGGCCATTGGGGTTGGGGGCGGGGGAGGCACAGCCTGGTGGGGGGGCCGGAACTGCAGGTGGGGCGAGGGGGGGGCGGAACTGCAGGTGGGGCGGGGCGGGGTGGGGGGGGGGGGCGGGGGGGGGCAGGCGGGGTGGGGGGGGGGGCGGGGGGGGGCAGGCGGGGCAGAGGGGTGGGGGGGGCGGGGCGGGGGGGGGGGAGAGGGAGTGGTTGAGCTGGCCAGAAATGGGGAGGCCAGCAGGCAGGGGCCACTGCGCATGCACCGATCTCGGCGTTGACAGATCAGCGCATACACAGCGGCCCGCTCAGCGCTATGCTGCCGGCCTCTTCAGGGGGAATAGGCCCTGCCCCGTGATTTTTTATGTGATTTATGCAGTGCACTCAGCAGTGCACAGAGTGTGGGAAATTCTTCTCAGAGCTCCCACTGAAAAAAACAGCGTGATTTACTCCAGTTTTCACACAAATATGACACACACAACTTGTTTTGGGAGAATCCTCCCCATATAGACTACTGGGTCTTAAACTGGGCTAGATATAAATAGCACTTGCTTCAGAGACTGGAACACTTGAAAATAAGAGATGTATTACTGTACTATTACAGTACAATTCTATGGAAAATAATAATATTGTGCCAAAAATCAACTATTTCTATCGGTATTCTGAACCTCTTGGAACAATGTTCATTACAAAGTGCATCCCAGGGAAAATATTAAAAACCATTTTATAATTAACATTTTATAAAAATAATCCCTTGTTTCAAATTGGTTGACATGACGAAGTGTAAGCTGACACAAGCTATGCCTCATACCTTGCCTCTGCACCGGGCACTGAAGGCTGTGTTTCTCCTGGGTCAGAACTGATACCTGCAATTAAAACACCTTAAATTAGATTAGGATGAGAACAGGAATAATACTTTGCTTTGTCTCTAATTTATGCAATAAATATGTTGCAAAGCATGTTACAACAAAAACAAGATACACAAATATTATTCCTGTCACTAGTTATACAATCACAATTTGCATTTTTAAAAACATTTTTTCATGGGATGTGAGTGTCACAGACAAGGCCAACATTTGTTGCTCATCCTTAATTGTCCCTGAGAGGGTGATGGTGAGCTGCCCTCCTAAACTGCTGCAGTCCATGTGGTGTAGATACACCTACAGTGCTGTTAGGAAGTGAGTTCCAGAATCTTGATCCAGTGCCAGTGAAGGCATGGCATGATAGTTTTAAGTCTAACTTCTAAATTAAAGGGAAATTGTTCAATTCTCTCTGTTGGGGTTGGTCGTTGTCTGGAATTTGTGTGGTGTGAAATTTCTTGCCACTTATTCCCAAGCCTGAATGTTCCCCAGGTCTTGCTGCATGTGGGCATTGACTGCTTTGGTGTCGATGACCACCTCCATCACATTGCTGATGATCGAGAATAGACTGATGGGGCAGTAATTAGTTGGATTGGATTTGATGGGGCAGTAATTAGTTGGATTGGATTTGTTCTGCTTTTGTGGTCAGGGCATACCTGGGTAGATGCTGGGGCGATACCAAATTTTGTAACTGTACCGCAACAGCCTGATCAGAAGTGCAACCTGTTCTAGAGCACTAGTCCTCAGTACCTTTGCCGGAATATTGTCAGGTCTTATAGCCTTTCAGGTATCCAGTCCCTCAGCTGTTCCTTGATATCACATGCAGTGAATCGAATTGGCTGAAGACTGGCATCTGTGATGCTGGGGACCTCAGGAGGAGACTGAGATGGACCATGCATCCGCTCAACACTTCTGGCTGAAGATGGTTGCAAATGCTTCAGCTTTATCTTTTGCACTGATGTGCAGGGCTCCCTCATCATTGAGGATTGAAGTATTTGTGCAGTCTCATCCTCCTGTTTGTTTTTCATGCTAAATGTACAGGAATGAGATTTCTTCAGAATGGAAGCCCATTAGCCCATTCCAACACCAGCACTAAATCTACACAATTGGAATTGTTTTCTGTCAATTTGTCTCCAGATCTGAAAATCTGGTGTAAGTTTCTGTAGTTAACAGTGGTTTGCAGGAATTAAGACCAGTACTAAATAAAAATAATGGATTTTTGTAATGGGGGAATACTGCAAAAATGTTGAATCAAATATAATGTATTTATTTAATAAAATGGGTTTGGTGATAAAAAAACTACGCTCAGCAAATCTATTCAGAATTTGGCAGCAACTGTGTCAGACATTAATTCAATTTCAAGATGATCATGAATTTATGGATTAATTAAAAAGAAATAGAACAGTTTCCCCAAAATAAATGAACCAGAGATTTGATCAAATGATTGCAATAAAATGTATTAATGAAAAAATATATAAAAGATCCATCAATCAACGATGGCTATTCAAAACGCATTAATGACTATTATAAAATTAATAATGAAGGTACCAAAAGTGCATCAGAAATTTTAAAAATTAATATTTGAGCTGTGCTGAGTGGGTATATTTTTAAATCAATATTTAAAATTACTTGTTGTGGTGAGCTCTCCCCACTCTGAGCTCCCCAATATCTCTCTTTTCCCCTTATTCAGTAACATCCTCTTCACCATCAGTCCCTTTTACTCACTGTTATACTGTCCTGCATCCCACTATTACCATTGCTTCAAGGTGGCCAACAAAGATCAAGCTATGGGGCAAACGAAAAATGCACCAAGCTCCAAACTTTAGAAAAACTAAATTAAGCAGTTGCAACTGCTGAGATGATTACTTTGATTAAAAGCATCCGCTGAGAAGCAATGCCTGAGTGTCCAAACATGTGAAGAGAGGTAAACATTGGGCATGGATCAGATAGGGCAAAATGGGCTTCAGAGCACATGGGCACAAGACCATCGGAAAAAGAACTGCAAGGAGAGGAGCCTGGAATGAGTTCATGACTGGGGAATAGAGGGAAGAAGATAGAACAGGGTCACGTGGGAAGACAGAGCACAGTTCTCAGTGTGACCCTTGCTAAGTATGGGAAGGACAGAACCAGAGTAGGTCCTAATGTGGGATTCTTGGTACTCTTTTAGAATGGTGGATGAAGGGAAACAGGTTGCTCAGTGACCCAAGGCAGATTGTGAAGCTCAACAAAGTAGCACATCACAGAGTCCAATTCACTATGTGGAGGTGGTGTGGGGAATTTAGCTGATATAGATTTGTTCATAACCATGATGTATTCACTTTCTACACCTTTCATGCTTCATTTTCAATAACACGTTAACGGACATGTGCTGTGATCTGCGGCATTACTGAGCATGAAGAATCAGAAATAAGTAAATAATTGGCACGGAAGAAAGATTTTCAATTCAATGTCTACGTTTAACTTCATCATGAAAATAACTAAATGACAAGAACATTAGTTGGGAAACAAATAGATTACACTCACAATCTTTCTTACTGTTGTGATGAGGCTGTTTGAGCTCTATATAGTAGGACGTCATGTAACTTTAGTTGAGCATAACCATACATAATGGGTCACATAATCTGAGTATATGTGACCCGTTACATACGATACCATCACTTAAAGGTATCAATATTTGTAGACACTCACTAGTCTTAATGTAACTTAAATCTGGTTAGTCTCACCTGGTTCATTTTTAGATGAAGAAGCTTGTTCTGTATTTTCACCTTTCGCTGTTTTCTATGTTGGAAATAATAACAGAAGATGACTCGGAAGAGTGAGAATTGAATTTTAAACCAATTGATCATTGATATTTCAAATCATTAATACAGCATTAGGCACACTTTTTAAAAACTACTAAAAGACAATTAGAAAACCGAAGGGACACAGGAATTTTTCAATTCTAACTGAGGAGCTGGCCCACAACCCCCCAAATCCAGAAGTGGTAAACTAGACAATATTTAATCCTAGCTGAAAATTGCTCATATTGTTTATAATTCCAATTGAATTGGGTTATTCCTCAATCACATTTGAGATTGACCTGCATAGAACAAATGGAAGTTTTGAGATAAAAGGGACATTATGGTGAATTTATTTATTAAACAAAATTGCATCTCTAATGGACTCTTCCCCTGGTAGCTATTCTGGACCTTATGGCTGCTAATAGAATGGCATTATTTAGAGAAGCTATCATTACCATAACCTCTCCAAAAAATAAAGATCTTGTCCAATGTGTCTTTTATTTACACAAACTAAATGTGGGTTTCACTATCACAAAGTGTACTTGTGGCAAATATTATAGATGTATTTAAGGGAAAACTAGGGGTGAGAGAGGTTATGCTGATAGGCTGAGATGAAGAGGGATAAGTGGAAGCTCATGTGAAACATAAACACTTGCTTGGGTCAGTTGGCCAAAATGGTCTGTTTCTGTGCTGTATGTTATATGTAAAACAATTCTGTCAGTTTATGTAGCCAAGGTTAAGGTACCGGCAAGGTGCATCTAGTAGTGGATGAGTGAAATCTGTAAATGTAATGTGCGAGTCAATGATTGAGTTGAAGACCTTATTTGATGTGTATGCATCAGCAGTTGTGTGATATCTTTGTTTCTTCGGAAGGAACTCTTCAAATGCAGACAATAAAAATATAACAAAACTCACTCCAACTTATAAATCAAATAAAGGGTTTAATAAAGAAACTTCATTACTCCAAACTTGGGGCCTCATCCTGGGGCCTAATTCTTATTTATAGTGAGTCAGCTGGTCAGCTGACCATCGCGTCATTCTGCAATTGGTTCCATGGTTCACTGGGTCAGCTGACCCTTAAGCCTGTTACCATTGGCCACATTACATCCAATACAAAGTTGTCACGGGTTACATTCTAACAATCTTGACTTGCCCACAAAAAGTTGTCAACCATTGATTAGAATACAACGTTGTCTCTTACCTCTCCTTGCAGTCCTTCTGCAGGCTGAGAGTCACCCTTAACCTCAGGTATGGTCTCAAGCTGTTTGACTGGCCGAGGGGGTTGTGGGGCAACTTTTGCTATCCAGGTAAACATCCTGTTTCAGGGACATGCAGAGAGATAAATCAGGAAGCCAAAATTTTGATGTTAGAAATATAGATTGCAAATAGGTGTGATGTTGTAAGTAGGGTATGATATTGTAACCACACTAATGCATCAGAATATGATCATACAATCATTAAGGTATAAAACAGACTTATCTTCAACCCTTGGCTTGTGTGAAAATAACTTCATCACGTTCCTTGCTTTCAAGCAGAATGTCCACTAAAGAATTAGGGGAGATCCAGAATTGGAACAACAACAGGGGTCATAGAGGAAGAAGAAATGCTAAAATGTTGACACTGTGAATAAAATAGTGACCTGAGGTCTTGAGAGGCACAGTTGAGAACATTGGCTACAGAATAGTGGGACAATAAACGCCACGGATGTGCAACAGGGTGGCTTGAGGGCAAAATGTTAGAAAACGTTTTTGGAGAAATTTTCCACCAGGGCAAGTGTGCATAAATAAAAAGGCCCAGCAGAAACCACAAGAGGTGAGGTTACACTGGTTTACACAGGGTTCCTGTCAACATTGGGTCTTCCCAGTCAGCTTTGTAAGAGGCGGAACCTGAACCAGTCTAATACAATGTTAGTAAGACCAAGAGAGCATGGCTGAGGCAAGGGATCCCCATGCCAGGAATTCCTGCTTCCCAAGCTCAGGAAAGACCCAACATATCATTGGAAGCTGATATACCTGGACCAATGGGGTGTTCTGTTTTCCACAAGCGGTCCTAATGGGGTGAACACAAGCAAGGAAAGTATCCTGACCACTGAAGAAGGTTAGATGCTTGAGAAGGAAATTTATAAGGGCATACAGAAATTAAGTCAAGGACAATAATTACAGTTATTGAAGGCAACAAAACACAGATGAAAAATTTAGGAGAAGAACAACAGGGAAAAATTTAGGAGGCGATGATGTTTTGGAATATATAGATTGTGACCAAAGCAACAAGTTACACTTATATAGTGCCTTTAACGTAATAAAATGTTCCAAGCACTTCACATACATAAAGGTGCTTATTTTATAATAAACATTGACTATATAACAATGAACAAATTGTACAAAAATAAATATCAAATCCATGAAAATCCATGGAAGTTTTTCCAGTCTTTCAACATAACTTTACACTTCTTTTCTGAGGGTTCTGCTGATCATCCAAAAGGGTTTCATCAGGGGATTAAACTGGATAAACTCCGCCAACAGCTACGGGGATCGCAATGCATGAATAAACTCACTGCAGAGCTGGCAGTATGTGAAATTCATGCTGTCATTGGAGACCTGCTGAGCACACATGTGTAGGTTCTGGATTGAAGTGGATAACCCTTACTGTCCAGTAGCCAAACTTTGACTTGCCATGGTGAGCCATAATGCAACAGGAACAGAGGGCCTCCGTGGAATGCAGGAATCATGATCACCGCCAGGAAGGCAAGGGTTGACCTGCATGGTGCACACCAGCAGTGAGAGGGGTGGAAACCCTTTTAGCTGAGAAAAATGGCCGAGTTTGCATGAGGCATCCACAGAGTAATGGATACATTCGATGGCACCTTGCTCCTCAGGGGAGGCAGAAATCTGAGCAAATCCTTCCTGCTCACTCTGCCTGCTTGCCTCTGGTGAGAGGAGTGAGGTGAAATGATCTCTCTTTGCATATTGAGATTCACCATCCTCATGCAACAGAATGCTGGAAATTTATGTCAACAGTAGCTGAGAAGGAATGGTTGCATAAAAGTTAAAGAGCTATAGTCACCTGGATAGCTACAATGCTCTCCATGCGTGAGGTTGGGATTGTGAGTGCAGCAGTTGACAGATTTCAGTCACAACCTCTTTAGGGAAACAAAGATGTCCCTAGCATTGGTTGCCACTGAAGCTGAGATAAAAGGATTGCTCCCTAAAGACCCTAGATTGATATGGACTCCTGCTGAGAGACCTTCCCCCCTTCCTCCCCTCCCCAGCTTACCCTGTCCTGTGCAATCCCTGCTCATACTCAACCAAACTCAATTCCAAGAGGATGGCCTACTAGACCACCTGTATGTGGAAGCAACCCTGTTTAAAACCAAATCTTTAAATCACCAAAACGCACTTCAGTACCAGTCAGACCATTCTCGGATGCCTATTGAAGCTTTTAACTAGCATGATACAGCATCCAAAATGAGTAGAATTTCAGCAACAGTAGAAACCCACCCCCCAGCAACTATCCTGTTAGCAGCCCATGATCCTTTTAAATCGTGCGAGTGCAGTGCCCTTCAAGCCAGTTAAAGTTATGTTCAGCTGTGTAAAGTTAAGACAGGACAGAGGCTGGAGCATGGTATTCAAAAGTGGCAGTGCCGGCAATAAATCAACATTGCAAACTGATTGACATAATCAGCCTGTTCTACTTGCTAATGCTGCTCATTCGTCCACATCTGGTATATTTCTGGTCAGAAGTGCGTGTATGCACCTTGGGCACCAATTTTGGGTGTTAGATCAACTAGCGCCTGAAGCGGGGCATTATGTCATCCAATTTCCCTCCCATAGGGCTTTCAGTGAGTTCTATGTGCATTAGGCACTGGTTAGCAGTGGATAGTCTATAATAAACACAGTGGGTGCTGTACAATAACAGACACAGGGTTTTTTTGCTTTCCAATTGGTGCACTATAGAGTAATAAACTGTAAAGTCCTGAGTGCACTGTGAACTACAGACACTGACTATAACACTGACTATAACACTGTGAACTACAGACACTGACTATAACACTGACTATAACACTGTGAACTACAGACACTGACTATAACACTGACTATAACACTATGAACTACAGACACTGACTATAACACTGACTATAACACTGTGAAATTCAGACACTGACTATAACACTGACTATAACACTGTGAAATACAGACACTGACTATAACACTGACTATAACACTGACTATAACACTGTGAAATTCAGACACTGACTATAACATTGACTATAACACTGTGAAATACAGACACTGACTATAACACTGTGAAATACAGACACTGACTATAACATTGACTATAACACTGTGAAATACAGACACTGACTATAACACTGACTATAACACTGTGAAATACAGACACTGACTATAACACTGTGAAATACAGACACTGACTATAACACTGACTATAACACTGTGAAATACAGACACTGACTATAACACTGTGAAATACAGACACTGACTACAACACTGACTATAACACTGTGAAATACAGACACTGACTATAACACTGTGAAATTCAGACACTGACTATAACACTGACTATAACACTGTGAAATACAGACACTGACTATAACACTGTGAAATACAGACACTGACTATAACACTGTGAAATTCAGACACTGACTATAACACTGACTATAACACTGTGAAATACAGACACTGACTATAACACTGACTATAACACTGTGAAATACAGACACTGACTATAACACTGACTATAACACTGTGAACTACAGACACTGACTATAACACTGACTATAACACTGACTATAACACTGTGAAATACAGACACTGACTATAACACTGACTATAACACTGTGAAATACAGACATTGACTATAACACTGTGAAATACAGACACTGACTATAACACTGACTATAACACTGTGAAATACAGACACTGACTATAACACTGTGAACTACAGACACTGACTATAACACTGACTATAACACTGTGAAATACAGACACTGACTATAACACTGACTATAACACTGTGAACTACAGACACTGACTATAACACTGACTATAACACTGTGAACTACAGACACTGACTATAACACTGACTATAACACTGTGAAATACAGACACTGACTATAACACTGACTATAACACTGACTATAACAATGACTATAACACTGACTATAACACTGACTATAACACTGTGAAATACAGACACTGACTATAACACTGACTATAACACTGTGAACTACAGACACTGACTATAACACTGACTATAACACTGTGAAATACAGACACTGACTATAACACTGACTATAACACTGTGAAATACAGACACTGACTATAACACTGACTATAACACTGTGAAATACAGACACTGACTATAACACTGACTATAACACTGTGAAATACAGACACTGACTATAACACTGTGAACTACAGACACTGACTATAACACTGACTATAACACTGTGAAATACAGACACTGACTATAACACTGACTATAACACTGTGAAATACAGACACTGACTATAACACTGACTATAACACTGTGAAATACAGACACTGACTATAACACTGACTATAACACTGTGAAATACAGACACTGACTATAACACTGTGAACTACAGACACTGACTATAACACTGACTATAACACTGTGAAATACAGACACTGACTATAACACTGACTATAACACTGTGAAATACAGACACTGACTATAACACTGACTATAACACTGTGAAATACAGACACTGACTATAACACTGACTATAACACTGACTATAACACTGTGAAATACAGACACTGACTATAACACTGACTATAACACTGTGAAATACAGACACTGACTATAACACTGACTATAACACTGTGAAATACAGACACTGACTATAACACTGACTATAACACTGTGAAATACAGACACTGACTATAACATTGACTATAACACTGTGAAATACAGACACTGACTATAACACTGATTATAACACTGACTATAACACTGTGAAATACAGACACTGACTATAACACTGACTATAACACTGTGAAATACAGACACTGACTATAACACTGACTATAACACTGACTATAACACTGACTATAACACTGTGAAATACAGACACTGACTATAACACTGACTATAACACTGTGAAATACAGACACTGACTATAACACTGACTATAACACTGTGAAATACAGACACTGACTATAACACTGACTATAACACTGTGAAATACAGACACTGACTATAACACTGACTATAACACTGACTATAACACTGACTATAACACTGTGAAATACAGACACTGACTATAACACTGACTATAACACTGTGAAATACAGACACTGACTATAACACTGACTATAACACTGTGAAATACAGACACTGACTATAACACTGATTATAACACTGACTATAACACTGTGAAATACAGACACTGACTATAACACTGATTATAACACTGACTATAACACTGTGAAATACAGACACTGACTATAACACTGACTATAACACTGACTATAACACTGACTATAACACTGTGAAATACAGACACTGACTATAACACTGACTATAACACTGTGAAATACAGACACTGACTATAACACTGACTATAACACTGTGAAATACAGACACTGACTATAACACTGATTATAACACTGACTATAACACTGTGAAATACAGACACTGACTATAACACTGACTATAACACTGTGAAATACAGACACTGACTATAACACTGACTATAACACTGTGAAATACAGACACTGACTATAACACTGACTATAACACTGTGAAATACAGACACTGACTATAACACTGACTATAACACTGACTATAACACTGTGAAATACAGACACTGACTATAACACTGTGAAATACAGACACTGACTATAACACTGACTATAACACTGTGAAATACAGACACTGACTATAACACTGACTATAACACTGACTATAACACTGTGAAATACAGACACTGACTATAACACTGTGAAATACAGACACTGACTATAACACTGACTATAACACTGTGAAATACAGACACTGACTATAACACTGACTATAACACTGTGAAATACAGACACTGACTATAACACTGACTATAACACTGACTATAACACTGACTATAACACTGACTATAACACTGTGAAATACAGACACTGACTATAACACTGACTATAACACTGACTATAACACTGTGAAATACAGACACTGACTATAACACTGACTATAACACTGTGAACTACAGACACTGACTATAACACTGACTATAACACTGTGAAATACAGACACTGACTATAACACTGACTATAACACTGTGAAATACAGACACTGACTATAACACTGACTATAACACTGTGAAATACAGACACTGACTATAACACTGTGAACTACAGACACTGACTATAACACTGACTATAACACTGTGAAATACAGACACTGACTATAACACTGACTATAACACTGTGAAATACAGACACTGACTATAACACTGACTATAACACTGTGAAATACAGACACTGACTATAACACTGACTATAACACTGACTATAACACTGTGAAATACAGACACTGACTATAACACTGACTATAACACTGTGAAATACAGACACTGACTATAACACTGACTATAACACTGTGAAATACAGACACTGACTATAACATTGACTATAACACTGTGAAATACAGACACTGACTATAACACTGATTATAACACTGACTATAACACTGTGAAATACAGACACTGACTATAACACTGACTATAACACTGTGAAATACAGACACTGACTATAACACTGACTATAACACTGACTATAACACTGACTATAACACTGTGAAATACAGACACTGACTATAACACTGACTATAACACTGTGAAATACAGACACTGACTATAACACTGACTATAACACTGTGAAATACAGACACTGACTATAACACTGACTATAACACTGTGAAATACAGACACTGACTATAACACTGACTATAACACTGACTATAACACTGACTATAACACTGTGAAATACAGACACTGACTATAACACTGACTATAACACTGTGAAATACAGACACTGACTATAACACTGACTATAACACTGACTATAACACTGACTATAACACTGTGAAATACAGACACTGACTATAACACTGATTATAACACTGACTATAACACTGTGAAATACAGACACTGACTATAACACTGATTATAACACTGACTATAACACTGTGAAATACAGACACTGACTATAACACTGACTATAACACTGTGAAATACAGACACTGACTATAACACTGTGAAATACAGACACTGACTATAACACTGTGAAATACAGACACTGACTATAACACTGACTATAACACTGTGAAATACAGACACTGACTATAACACTGACTATAACACTGACTATAACACTGTGAAATACAGACACTGACTATAACACTGTGAAATACAGACACTGACTATAACACTGACTATAACACTGACTATAACACTGTGAAATACAGACACTGACTATAACACTGACTATAACACTGACTATAACACTGACTATAACACTGTGAAATACAGACACTGACTATAACACTGACTATAACACTGACTATAACACTGACTATAACACTGTGAAATACAGACACTGACTATAACACTGACTATAACACTGTGAAATACAGACACTGACTATAACACTGACTATAACACTGTGAAATACAGACACTGACTATAACACTGACTATAACACTGTGAAATACAGACACTGACTATAACACTGACTATAACACTGACTATAACAATGACTATAACACTGTGAACTACAGACACTGACTATAACACTGACTATAACACTGACTATAACACTGTGAAATACAGACACTGACTATAACACTGACTATAACACTGACTATAACACTGTGAAATACAGACACTGACTATAACACTGACTATAACACTGTGAAATACAGACACTGACTATAACACTGACTATAACACTGACTATAACACTGTGAAATACAGACACTGACTATAACACTGACTATAACACTGTGAAATACAGACACTGACTATAACACTGACTATAACACTGTGAAATACAGACACTGACTATAACACTGACTATAACACTGTGAAATACAGACACTGACTATAACACTGACTATAACACTGTGAAATACAGACACTGACTATAACACTGACTATAACACTGACTATAACACTGTGAAATACAGACACTGACTATAACACTGACTATAACACTGACTATAACACTGACTATAACACTGTGAAATACAGACACTGACTATAACACTGACTATAACACTGACTATAACACTGACTATAACACTGTGAAATACAGACACTGACTATAACACTGACTATAACACTGACTATAACACTGACTATAACACTGTGAAATACAGACACTGACTATAACACTGTGAAATACAGACACTGACTATAACACTGACTATAACACTGTGAAATACAGACACTGACTATAACACTGACTATAACACTGACTATAACACTGACTATAACACTGACTATAACACTGACTATAACACTGTGAAATACAGACACTGACTATAACACTGACTATAACACTGACTATAACACTGACTATAACACTGACTATAACACTGACTATAACACTGTGAAATACAGACACTGACTATAACACTGACTATAACACTGACTATAACACTGACTATAACACTGACTATAACACTGACTATAACACTGACTATAACACTGTGAAATACAGACACTGACTATAACACTGACTATAACACTGACTATAACACTGACTATAACACTGTGAAATACAGACACTGACTATAACACTGACTATAACACTGTGAAATACAGACACTGACTATAACACTGAACACACTGTAGAATAATATGGATGTTGATTGTGCAACAGTATTTAAGTAATGCAGACTAACCAGATACTAGCAAATGCCCTTTTGGAATATGAAATGACTGTACAATCAGCACTATGTACTGTAGAATAACAGCCAATCATTACACAGTCAGTCAACACTAAATTCACCACTGCACAATGATATAAACTGCTGAGTACTAGAATAGGTTTACTCCTCTTCACTGCCAGGGTGGAAGCCAGGCAGAATGTGTGCAGTGTGACATGCATTCTGCTTGATCAATTCTGAACCCTTCTAATCTGCATTTGTGTAATGTATCCAAGATAAGATCTTCTCTTTGGCAGAGCCTTGTTCATAGAGATAGGGAGTGGAATTCATAATGTATAATTATAGCACATACCATTTTTATTCTTTCATGGGATGTAGACATCGCTGGCAAGGCAAGCATTTGTTGTCCATCCTCATTGCCCCTGAGTAAGTGATGATGAGCTGCCTGCTTGACCTGCTGCAGGTCATCGTGCTATTAGCAAGGAAGTTCCAGAATTTTGGACCAGCAAAGGAACACCAATATATTTCGAAGTCAGGATGGTGTGAGGCTTGGAGGGGAACTTCCAGGTGGTAGTGTTGCCATGCATTTGCTGCCCTTTTAGGTGGCAGATGGCACAGGTTTAGAAGGTGCTCTTGAAGAAGCTTTAGAAAGTTGCTGCAGTGCGTCTTGTAGATGGTACCCACTGCTGCCATTGTGCATCATGGTGCAGGGACTGAATTTTTAAGGTGATGGATGTAGACCCAATCAAGTAGGTTGCTTTGCCCTGGATGTTGTTGGGTTTCTTGAGTGCTGTTGGAGCTGCACTCATCCAGGCAAGTGGAGAGTATTCCATCATAGTCCTGACTTATGCCCTGTAGATATTGAACAGGCTTTGGGGAGTCATGAAGTGAGTTACTCTCCCTGACATGCTCTGTAGCCACAGTATTTATATTGTCGATCCAATTCAGTTTCTGGTCAATGGTAACACCAGGATTTGAATAGTGGGAGATGGTGCGATTTCAGGCCATTGAATGTCATGGGGAGATGGTTAGATTCTCTCTTATTGAAGATGGTCATTCCTTGGCATCTGTGTGGTACGAATGTTACTTGCCAATTGTCAGTCTAAAACTGAGTGCCTTCCTAATCTTGCTGCATATACCTGCAAGAAAATGAAGTGCATGCCCGATTGATGACCCTCTGATCCCACCTACATGACTAAACCTACTTAGAAAATAAATGATCCACTCTCTCTCAGAAAAATCTCTCTGGAGGATAATGAAGACAGAGTCCAGGTATAATGGGTCTCCAATCATATTTTCTTTCTTTTGTGCATGGGCATGACTGTCCTCAAAGAGACAGCTAGAAACTGCTCAGAGAAAGGAGATGAACAAATATTCTGCAACTGAATTTTGTGAAGTTACGAGAAGCCAGACTCTCCTGACATAAGAATAGAAGAACATAAAAAATAGGAGCAAGAGAAGACAATATAGCTCAACAAGCCTGTTCCATCACTCAACATAATGCGATCACCCCTCATCCTTCTAAACTCCATTGAATACGGACTCAGAGTCCTCAAATGCTCCTCGTACATCAAACTTTTCATTCCCGGGATCATTCTTGCGAACCTCGTCTGGACCCTCTCCAAGGCCAGCACATCCCTCTGTAGAGACGAGGCTCAAAATTACTCGCAATATTCCAAATGTGTTCTGACCAGAGCCTTATAAAGCCTCAGCAGTACATCCCTGCTTTTGTATAATGAATGCTAACATCGCATCTGACAGTCCTCCTCTGCCTTGGTTAAGTTAAAGCCATTTTCCCTACTCTGACCATATTTACTGGTGCGTTCTTATATTTTATGTTCTCTCTCCTTTCCAGGCTTACAATCCCCTTCCTAAATTACCCGGACCAGATGGCTTCCATGGGTGGGCTGCTGAATACTTGGGCCCCTCTCTTTGGTGAATTGTTCCAAACGTGTGAACACTGGCTGACAGAATGGTAATGAGGCCTGACCATGAAAACTGATTTGATCATCAATCAATTGCATTGGTGGGTGGTGAGTTTGCTCTTCCCACTTGCTGTCTAATGCAGATAGTTATATAGATTACCCTTATAACAGTGACAAAATACAAACACCAAGTCTGAAGTTCCATTGCCCATTGAACTGATATAAATGGCACAGTCAGCCATCTGCCAATTCCCATCATTGTTCCAACAAGATCAGTGGAAATTCCCAGTTTTAAATATTTCAAGTGGATTTCATTCTGGATGCATTTTGGGCACTCACCCATCAGAGTTAGGCTGGTGGCTTGCTGATGGAATCAGCACCACATCCTAAGGCCCAGCAGTCTGTTGGTTGAGCACATTGGTCCCCCAATTCCTAAGCGATGCTGCCCTTTGTCTTCCACCTGGCCCAGGCCTGGTCCATGCAGCTGAGTTGCACTTCTACTGGACCAGCAGACGTAACACTTTCTTTCACCCTGGTAGATTCCAGAAGTGACCAAATAACATGCAAGGTGGGAATCCTTTATCTTGCCTTTCTCCCCCACCCTGAGCCCATGTCCTCTCTGACACAGAAAACCAAGTTTGGACAGATGGAAGTTCCATCTCAAACCAAGGTCCACAAAAATTAGCAGCAGGGTTCGCCCTGATGTATTCGGGTTCCAGCCTGTTTTGCTGGCTTGCTGGCTGATTTATGGAAATAATGAACTATAAGGGCCGTGGATTTCCAGGCTTCCTAGCTAGTCACCATCACAGATTCTGAATATATAAGTAAGGACTCAGTAGAATTATACTGCTGCTGTTGTGCAACATTAGAGAACACACAGGCAATGATCATAATGTGCTAAGATCATATGAAATAGGAGCAGGAGTTGGCCATTCGGCCCATCAAGCCTACTCCGCCTTTCAATAAGATCATGGGTTGTTTAATTATGGCTTTAACTACGCTTTCCTGCCTGTCCTCCCTACCCCACTCCCCTTAACCTTTGACTCCTTGTAGATCAAAAATCTGTTTAACTCATCCTTGAATATATTCAATTACCCAGTCTCCACTGCTCTCTGAGGGAGAGAATTCCAAAGACTAACAACCATCTGAGAGAAGAAATGCCTCCTCATCTCTATCTTAAATGAGAGGCCCTTTTTAAAAAACTGTGACCACCTAGTTCTAGATATTCCCACAAGGGGAAACATCCTCTCAGTGCCTAACCTATAAACCCCGTCAGAATCCTACAAGATTCAATAAGATCATCTCACATTCTTTTAAATTCCAATGAGCATAAGTCCAACCTGCTCAATCTATCCTCCTAAGACAAGACCATCTTCCAAAGAATCAGCCTAGTGGACCTTCTCTGAACTACCTCCAATGCACATACTTAAGGAGACCAAAACTGTACCCCTCCTCTAGGTATGGCTTCCAATGCCCAGACAGTTGTATAAAGACTTCCCTACTTTTATACTCCATACCCCTTGTAATAAAGGCCAACATTTCCTTCCTAATTACTTGCGGTACGTGCATGCTAGCTTTTGGTGATTTGTGTACAAGGACACCCAGATCCCTCTACTGCAGCAATCTACAACCTCTCTCCTTATAATTTTTTTAATTTGATATTGTAAGCATTGGAATATTTGCTGTATAATGCAGCAGCATAATACAGTGAATAGTACTGTACAATAATCCACTCAAATTGTATAATCAGTGAACGTATCATCAATACAACAGCAACAGTAACAGGAATAAAACCTGACTGGCTTGGGCAGATTTTTAACAGAGATTTTTGTCATTTCTTTTCATTCAAAGCAACTGAATATCAAAATCTTTCAGGAAGAGTAAGTAAAAATGGTGCTTAATGGGTCACTAATGTTGCACTCACTTTATACTGATTATCTGCTTTAAGACTATAACACAGCCATAAATGGCTTTGCGATATAAGCATATATAAGCAAGGTAGTGGTGTCATCAAGTTACTGAAACTTCATTGACATTGTTCATTGTCTGATGTTCCATGTGATTACAAAATATTGTAACCTGCTGTTCAGTTACTTCTCGCTATTACTATGTAGACAAATCCTTATCCAATTAAAAAAATACAGAAGTACTGGTAAAGGGCAGATTTCAAATCTGCAGATGCAGCTGGCAGTTTGACTACGATTCTATTGCTTCTCATCCACCCCAGAAGATTACAAGACAAGTGTATGCCTTCAAGCGCCAAAATTGAAACGATCCAGATTTACCTGTGGTATTGGAGAGGTTACTGCGTGGGCTCCATTCCTGAAAGTTGCAGCTCCGTGTATAAGCCTGTGCGTGTGAATTACTGTTCCCGGGCAGTCTGGGACACCAGGGGGGGATTAAGCAACCTGCCTGGAAAAGATTAAGGTGGTGAAGGACGTTTCTCCACTGTAAAGTCACAGAGATGTGAAGGAGGAAAAGGGAGAAGACAAAAGTGGAGGAAAGAAAAATAACGAGAGCAAAGAAAGGGGATTAGGAAACAGAAAAATAGGTGAAAATGAGTGAGGGGAAGACAAAAGCAGAAGTTGAAAGGAAAGAGATTGGTGAAAAAGGGAATACTGTGCAACAAACTACCACAGAAAGCACAGCATCCTCCTGTCTGATTATATAGAGAATTGAATCATAGCAATGAAACATAGGAGGAGGCCCTGCAACTCTTTCCTTTTCAAATATAGATCAAATTCCCTTTGATAGTTACAATGCAATCTGCTTCCACCACCCTGTCAGTCAGCCTTGCATTCAATCCTTGGTGATATTTAAAATCTTATATTAATTATACAGGCCTGTCTAATTTTAACACTGATATGTTCCAACTGTTCATCACATGGGGACTGAATTCAGTCTTAGAAAAGAATGACAAGCAAGAGAAACAGAAATAAAATTGGTTAAACGTCGACACTAAAGACAGTTCAAGAGGAATTGATACAAAATGTAAGTAAGAGTTGTGTATGGACGCCCCGCCACCTCATACTTCTCTGGGCAAATGCACATGTGGTGTTTTTTTTTGCCATACATTTATTTACATATAATGCCACAGTCAGGGTACAGGGAGCATAAACCCCAGCCCATTTGTCACTCTTTCACACCTTAATTCTCTGTAATATTGATGGGGGAGGGCGAACCCCTGGAACTATAGAATTATGGCAGATAATGAACCAAATAACAGCAACTGGAACAATTCAGAATCGTAAACAATTCTAATGGCTGCCACCAACTTGTGTCACTCTGTTCACAACCATCTACATAGAAATAGAGAGATGGGGAAAATGGAGAGTAACATAATCACAGAGTATGGATTTGTAAAGGGTAGGCATTGCTGAAAAATTTGACTGAATTCTTTGAAGGGGGTCTACAGTAGTGGACTGGGGAATATCTCTGGGTGTTGTTTATATAGACTTTCAGGAGGCATAAGGGCGGCAGAGTGGCACAGTGGTAAGCGCTGCTGCCTCACAGCACCAAGGACCAGATTCAATTCCAGCCTTGGTTGATTGTCTGTGTGGAGATTGCACTTCTCCCTGGGTCTGTGTGGGTTTCCTCCGGGTGGTCCGGTTTCCTCCCGCAGTCCAAAGATATGCAGGTTAGATGGATTAGTCATGGTAAGTGTATGGAGTTACGGGAAAAGGGCGGGGGAGAAGGCCTGGGTACAATATTCTGTCAGAGAGTCAGGGCAGACACGATGGGCCAAATAGTCTTTTCTGCTCTGGATTCTATGATAAGGGACTGTTAGTTAAAGCTGATGGAATTGAAGACAAATTATTGACCTGATTAGGAAATAGGCTGAATGGAAAAGTTTAAATTTTATTTATCATTGTCACAAGTAGGCTTACATTAACACTGCAGCGAATTTACTGTGAAGATCCCCTAGTCACCACACTCTGGCGCCTGTTTGGGTACACTGAGGGAGAATTTAGCATGGCCAATGCACCTAACTGAACGTCTTTCAGACTGTGGGAGGAAACCGGAGCACCCAGAGAAAACCCACGTGGACACAGGAGGAACAGATTCTGCACAGACAGTGATCCAAGCTGGGAAACGTACCCAGGTCCCTAGCGTTGGGAGGCAGCAGTGCTAACCACTGTGTCACCATGCCAACGGGAGAAGGCAGCGAGTAAGGATTATGGACAGGCATTCTATTTGGTGGAATGTAACCAATGGTGTAACGTAAGAATCTTTGTTGGGGACTCAACTCTTCATTGTAAAAAGCCATGAAGAGATACAGAAAAAAAATCAAAAAGTTAATGGAATGCTGTCCTTTACATCATTTTTAACTTCTTGCATGGGATGTGGGCGTCACTGGCTCAGCCAGAACTTTTATTGCCCATCTCTAATTGCCCTTGAGAAGGTGGTGGTGAGCTGCCTTCTTGAACTGCTGCAATCCATGTATACCCACAGTGCTGTTAGGGAGGGAGTTCCAGGATTTTGACCCAGCGACAGCGAAGGAATGGTGATATATTTCCAAGTCAGGATAGTGTATGGTTGGAAGAGAACTTGCAGGTGGTGGTGTCCCCAGGTAATTGCTGCCGTTGTCCTACTAGGTGGTAGAGGTCACAGTTGGAAGGTACTGTTGAAGGAACGTTAGTGAGTTGTTGAAATGTATCTTGTAGATGGTACACAGTGCTACCACTGTGCAGAGGTACTGGAGGGAGTGGATGTTGGAGGTGATAGGTGGGTGTCAATCAAGTGGGTCGCTTTGTCTGGATGGTGTCGAGTTTCTTGAGTGTTTATGTAGCTGCATTCATCCTGGCAAGTGGAGAGTATTCCATCACACTCCTGACTAGTGCCTTGTAAATGGTGGACAGGCTTTGGGGAGTCAGGAGGTGAATTACACATCACAGGATTCCTAGCTTATGACCTGCTCTGTAGCCATTGTATTTATTTGGCTAGTCCAATTCAGTTTCTGGTCAATGGTAACCCCAAGATGTTGTTAATGGGGATTGACTGGGGATTGAGCTATTGACTGTCAAAGGAAGATGGTTAGAATCTCTCATGTTGGAGATGATCATTGCCTGGCATTTGTCTGGCACAAATGTTGTTTGCCACTTATCAGCCCAAGCCTGGACATTATCCAGGTTTTGATGCATGTGGGCATGGATTGTGTCAGTATCTAAGGATTTGTGAATGGTGCTGAACACAGAGTGGTTGAATGTTGCTGAACATCTGGAGGACTAAAATATAAGGGGGTAGGAGTTATTTTACAGCTATTCTAAACCCTGGTTTGACCACCCCTGAGGGATTGTGAGCAATTCTGGCACCATGCTTTAGAAAGGAAAAACAGGCCTCGGGGGCAGTGCTGCATAGATTTACTAGATTGACAGCTGGATTTTAAGGGTTAAGCTACAAGGAGAGATTAAACAAACTAGAGTTGTATTTCCTGAAATTTAAAAGCTGAAGTTGTGTTTTGATCAAAGAATTGAAAATACAAAAGGGAAAAGATAGTGTTCAGAGTGACAAATATTTCCACTAGTTGGAAAGCCGAGGACTGGAGGCAATGTTGAAGTTTAATTGTTGTACATTGCTCAATTTTTTCAGTGAGTTGTCCTTGTAAATGTTTTGCGCTATTGCGCACAGGTGCTATTTACCATAGAACAAGGCCTATGTTGTACTTCTTAGCTGCATGACTTTATACCCCTGCAGCTTAGCAAGGTCATTTCTGGGGGCCTGAACAATCAGGTAGGCATCTCAGGAGTGAAATTAGGAAACAGATCTTCACACAAAGGGTGGTAGAAATTTGGAATACAATTCCACAAATGGGAATTGGTTTAGACCAATTGATAACTTTAAAATTCAGGTTGATTTACATTTATTAACCAAAGATATTAAGGGATAAGAGGAAGAAGTTGATGTATCAGCCATGATCTCACGGAATGATAGAATAGATTTGAGAGGTGAAATGGCCTATCCCTGTTCCTATTTGACTGGAGCAGTGTGCTCTACAAGGCATGTGATGTGTACGAAACATGGGACTGAATAATATGGGGGTGCGGATGGGATGGGGTGAGAGGGAGAGTGGGTGTTGCAGACGGCATGTCACCCCCTGGAAAACAATGTCAATGTGGAGCCAATTTGCTCCATGCCAACCCACCCTGCAGCCATAAAGTGCAGCAGGGTGACTAAACAAGAACAAAGGGGGACTCCCACTGCACACTGAGCAGAAAGTCTCACACTCTGAAACTGCCAGCCGATCTGACTGGCCAGCAGCATCAAGAAGGTGTCAATGGCCCATGGATCCTTGGAGCAGGCGAGGCTGGGGTTTGTGCTGGGAGAGTGTGGGTAGGTTGGGAAAAGGGGCAAAGTGGGGAAGGGATGTGAGGTAATACATTTTGTAAGGTCCAATACAGATAGGAAATATACAGTAAATGGCAGAACCCTTAAGAGTATTGATAGGCAGAGGGATCTGGGCGTACAGATACACAGGTCATTGAAAGTGGCAACGCAGGTGGAGAAGGTAGTCAGGAAGGCATATGGCATGCTTGCCTTCATCGGCCGGGGCATTGAGTTTAAAAATTGGCAAGTCATGTTGCAGCTTTATAAAACCTTAGTTAGGCCGCACTTGGAATATAGTGTTCAATTCTGGTCGCCACACTACCAGAAGGACGTGGAGGCTTTGGAGCGGGTACAGAAAAGATTTACCAGGATGTTGCCTGGTATGGAGGGCATTAGCTATGAGGAGAGGTTGGAGAAACTTGGTTTTTTCTGATAGAAGTCTACAAGATTATGAGGGGTATGGACAGAGTGGATAGTCAGAAGCTTTTTCCCAGGGAGGAAGAGTCAATTACTAGGGGGCATAGGTTTAAGGTGTGAAGGGCAATGTTTAAAGGAGATGTACGAGGCAAGTTTTTTACACAGAGGGTAGTGGGTGCCTGGAACTTGCTGCCGGGGGAGGTAGTGGAAGCAGATACGATAGTGACATTTAAGGGGAGTCTTGACGAATACAAGAATAGGATGGGAATAGAGGGATACGGTTCCTGGAAGGCAGCATGGTCGGTGCAGGCTTGGAGGGCCAAAGGGCCTGTTCCTGTGCTGTAATTTTCTTTGTTCTTTCGTTGTTCTTTAGATGAGTTTACAGGAGGGAACATGTAGGGAGGAAGTAGCATTTGACCTAAGGGGGGCTGCCCTTGCAATTAGCAAAGGATAGCCCCCAAAAGGTGAACTCCTCCCACCCTGCCCCACCCCTCAACATCCCTTTCTATCTGTCCTTTAAGTAATTCAGTGGAAAAACAATCGAGCTTCCCACCTGGTTGCAATTCTTTTTGGCAAATCAATCTATCTAAATTAAACCAACTGAGAGAAAAAGTAAAAGGGGCAGCCCCTTAAAGGGGAAGGGGGGGTGGGGAAGGAAGATGGGCCAAAACAAAAAACAAAGCCTAAAGGAAACTTAAAAGATCAAACCAAAATGTGATTAACGGGGTCAGTAATACATCCCAATCCCTATGGAGCCCAACGAACACGGAAAACCTCAACAGTTCCTGTGGACATTGCATGCTCCCTCTCAAGGGATACCCAGCCTCAAATGTAGCCACAGAAGAGGATCAGACAGTCAGGCTGGACCACCCCTCAATTGCTTGCCACCTGGACCTGTTTATGGCAAGCTTGGCCCACCTGGCTGCCAATGCCAAATGTGTTAAGGAATGGGTGGTTTATTATCCACACCAACGGACCTGGTAACAAGCCTAATTGGCCCTTGATTACTTATTTACACATGGTTGGTGGGCTGCCAATTTCAGTACCTGTCTCCACCCACCCCATCCCCCACCCCTCCCACCCCCTCTCTCCATGTAGTATGAGGATCGGCGCTTGCCCTATCATACATGTTCCTCCCCCTTCAGGAAACATGTCCACCAGGGGCATGTTAACTTCAGTCCATAAAAGTGTACCCAAGGTCAAACACTGGCGTCTGTGGACATGTGCCTGATCAGAGAGATATGTTTTCTCAGTGTATTCTAGAAATGTTTATTCTATTAGACAAATAGGCATCTACGTGATACTAACAATCTACAAATAGTTACTGGCAGGTAAAAAGGCTTTGAATCAGGCCAGCAGTTCAGAGCTAGAACCAGATATCCAAATGCAGAAAGAAATCTCCTGCCAGAAGAAACTATGTCATGAGTATGATCCAGGTTTTGCTGACAGGCTTATAGATTAATGAGCTGATTATAATTCAAACACTGATTAACTGCGACAATCTGGAGGAGGAGAAAAACATTTCCTTTCAAGTGAAAATATTTATTTAAAGATAGCAACAAACTTAAAATAGACGCATCACGTTGATTGTACGACTGGAATCACCAAATTGATTTTAATTTACCCACAAGCAGTACATTAGTGATCAGTTATCAATTCTTTCTCACTTCATTCATGCTGTGCCAGAGTAGCAGATTCAAACTCCCGCATTACCATCAAAGGGAGTCAGTTCTGTGTTATAAGGTCATTGACATTGTGATTACTTTCATCTATAGTTCTCCCGGTAGTTGAATCCATTTGGTTTATGCAATCAGAAATGAATATTTATCAACTGCCTTTATCTCAATGATATGGAAGATCAAACATCCTCATTTATCTTGGTGGGACTGAATGGAAGTTTGTCCTGTTTATCATTCACTATCTGTGGATGAAAGACTGCTCTGTTCAATCAGGACAGCTGATAATATCCAGCCTCTGACAGGCAACCAAACTCAGTGCATCTCATTATCAGAGATTACAGCTCTCGATCCAGTCCTATCCTGTTAACAGTAGCTGGTAACCTTGAATAAGTGGGCCAGGGTTTTAATTTATAATTGAGATATTATAAGCAAATGTTCCACTACATCTAGAGAAACGCTGATTATAAAAAAACATATTTTGCCACATATAATGAACAATTTAAATCTTCTTCCAGTGGATGCAAAAACCTACAGCTAGGGGTCACTATTTTGAGAATGAACGTTTGACAACTTTGAATCCTGGTGGTTCCAGGCACCAGGTGAACAAATAGGAGAATTGTTAGCGGGTGCCTGTGGACAAATCATTGACTGCAAAATTCAATTTTCTAGTGCCCTTATTTTTGGTGGCTCACTCGTGCCCAGTCACTTGTCACGTGCAGATCCAACGTCTAAGCTACACTCAAGGAGTGGAATTTTACCAGATTTTTTTCTAAGTGTCCAGTAAGCGTGAAAACAGGAGAGTTCCTGATCCATTTTTTGGGCAAGATTTCACACCGAACCTTATGCACTCAGTCTTTGAAAAAGTGGGCTAAACTCTTTTTAGCCTCGAGAGGTAGTGGGTGGGGCCTAATTCTCCAGCAGCTCAGATTGGAGCATGTGCAGGAAAAGCGGAAAAGAAAGCTGCTCTGCTGACAGAACCCCCTCTGGCCAGATACAGCTACCCTCTGTCCCCCACGGACATCGGGGACCACGACCCTCCCAACATTACTGACCCCCTTACCACCCCCACCACCCTCTTGCGCCTGGCCCCTCATCAGCCCCTGGCCCCAATGGCTGACTGACATGACCCTCTCTCTCCCCTGCCCCCGATCATCACAGAAAGACAAATGCCCCCTCCATCAGCACATCTGCAAGTGCTGACTTGGTTTCCCCTCCATGGTAACAAGGCAAACTGCATTAAACTTGCTGGAATGCTCGAATGGGTGCATGAGGGCGGCACAGTAGCACAGTGGTTAGCACTGCTGCTTCACAGCTCCAGGGTCCCGGGTTCGATTCCTGGCTCGGGTCACTGTCTGTGTGGAGTTTGCACATTCTCCTCGTGTCTGCGTGGGTTTCCTCCGGGTGCTCCGGTTTCCTCCCACAGTCCAAAGATGTGTGGGTTAGGTTGATTGGCCAGGTTAAAAATTGCCCCTTAGAATCCTAAAAAAATGCGTAGGTTAGAGGGATTAGTGGGTAAATATGTGGGGGTAGGGCCTGGGTGGGATTGTGGTCGGTGCAGACTCGATGGGCCGAATGGCCTCCTTCTGCACTGTAGGGTTTCTATGATTTCTATGACTTTCCCAAACTGCCTGCAGCTGATCTGCCCTAAAAAGGGAAAACTCCCTTAAAAACCCCCAAGGATGGGCAGACAGGCAGGCAGTGTAAGAAGAAATGACCTCCAGGAAGACAGCTCCCCATTTTTCTGATGCTGACCTGGCCAGGTTGCTGGACATGATGTGGAGATGCCGGCGTTGGACTGGGGTAAACAGTCCAAACCTGTTGGACTTTAACCTGGTGTTGTTGAACTTCTTACCAGGTTGCTGGAGGCAGTGGAGGCAAGGTGGGACACCCTCTTCCCCACAGCAGGACGCCATCCCAGGGGAAGGGGTGGAAATGCAGTCTGGGAGATGGTGGCAGCATATGTTAGTGCCAGGGCACCGGCCAGAACTGGGAAGCAGTGCTGCAAAAAACTGAATGACTTGGTGAGTGTTTAACCTCATCCAGCATCTTCCTCCTAAAGGCCCCCAGATCCTCCCACCCCCAGCACCCTGCATCCTTCCAGCCCCTGACCCCCAAGCAACTCCCCTTCCCCCCAAGAATATCACAACCCTTACCCTCTGAAGGCCACCCCCTGATACCCTGCAGGACTTGTGCCATCAGATTTTACATAGCTCCTTCTGTCCCCACAGGAGAAGAATGCCCATAATCGCAGGGAGAGGGCAAAGACAGGGAGTGGTGTGCCCAAGATTCAGGTCCTCACCCCCTTTGAGGAGCGGGCACAGGAGCTTGCAGGAGAGGAGGGGATGCAGACCATTAGTGACAGCATGGTCAGGCTGGACCAGCAGCCCATGTTCTACCCTTGGAAACCTTAAGTCACCCAGACATTGCTGACGGTATCGCTACTCACACCAAGTCCATTCGCCCATCATCTCTAAACTTGCTGATTTACATTAGATCTTGATTAAGTGATGTCTCTATTTAAAAATTCTCATTCTTTTTTCAAAACCCTCCATGGCCTCGTCCGTCTCTATCTCTGAATTCTCCTCCAGCCCCACGATTCTCCAAGATCTCTGCACCCCTCTAATTCTGGCCTCTTGAACAGTCCTAATTTTAAATAATTAAGCTTTGGCTTCAACCTTCAGCTGCTAAGGTTCTAAAATCTGGAATTCCCCCTGAACCTCTCTAATTCTCTTCACCTCCTTAAAACCCACTTTTTTGATCAAGCTTTGGTCATTTCTCCAATATTTCCTTGTGTGATTTTGTTTTATAATGCCCTTGTAAATTGTCACTGGATGTTTAATTAAATTAAAGGTGTTCCATAAATATAAGATGTTTTGCTGAAAGTGATTTCACTCTGTTAATGTCCAGACTGTTGGTGACTGCAGACAGTGCGTCATAATCATTTATCTTGCACCAGTGCTGTCCTTATTCGAAACATTGAGTTCTCAGCTGGACAACAAAGGCTATTGATGCCCTTCAGTCACAGCTCACACATCTTGGCTGAATCCAGCCACAGCTGGTGTACTGAGCGCTATGTGGCACCAGAAACATCATGGAACAAACAGTCAGGATGCTCATGCAATACCCCTGCTGCTCAGAACAGTCGGGAGGAATGGTGCAGTTCAGAATTAATGGGTATCAGATTTGTGATCATTTGCTGCTTAAATTTTCCATCATGAAGGACCAGCCTTTACCACCACTTAGAAGAAGTGCAGTAGAAGTAAGAGCAGTCATGAAGAGGAGGAAAAACATGAGCAGCATCAATGACCAGTGCCCCCAGCTGCCAGCACTGTGGGAGAGCAGCTCATCCAAGAGTGTTTCACATAAACCATTCCCCCCATCCCCAATCCACCAATTACACAATCCTCCTCACCATCTTCAAATTGATTTATCTCATAGGTTTTGCCATTAGTTCAATACAAATGTCAACACTAATATACTAATTAAGAGAACAAAAATAATCAAACTTTTTTTCATCAGTGTTTAATATTTAACAGGAATAATTAAGAATCATTCTTGCATAGTTTCTTGGTGCCTGTTTCTGTGTCTTTCCTTATCCTGGCGTCTCTACAATGTGTATCCCTCGCATATACAGCATGGAAACTGGAAGGTTGCTGAGCAGATATTGAGAACCCTTCAGATGGCTTGGTGGGCAACATTTGAGTAAATGTGGGCCTTGAGGACTTGGTTGTAAACTATAGTGCCTTGTCATGGGCCACGAGAGCTTAGCACGGCTGGTATGTGGCACTAACATGGACACTGGCAGAGTGGGTGGTGAAGGAACAGGTATGTTGTCATCCTGAGGGAGGACAACAGGTCCATCTTCCATTGAGCCAAGGTAGGTCTCTATGTACTGGCCGTCAGTATTCCAAGATGGCAGCTGGAATGGAAAAGTAAATCAGGTGATGATTTTCATCCCAATAGTACCAAAATATCTCTGAGTGACACAACATATGATACCAGATTGTTAATTAATTTTATACAATGTTGGTCATCTTTGGGATATATGTGTATAACGTATGTTGGGGTTGGGCAGCCCCTTTAAGAGGTGACCTCTGGGGGATTAGCTTCTCCCAGTGTGCGACCCAGTTGTGCAGTTTTAGATCTGGCTGTGGAGCAGTGCACACCTACAATAAAGAGTTCCCCAGTGTTCAAGTTGCCAAGCCTATCTTGTGGTTCTTTCGGCACTCTAAGTCATTAGGTGCATACATAATAATTTTCACAATTGATCTTCACTCGATTAGCCTGAGAATGAAGCAGAGACAGCATTACCACATTGTGAACAGTTTCTTTATTTATTACATCACAGGCTTCATTGGCCATGGGATTTTTCAAAGGTGGCAATGTATCAATGCAATCTGTAGGGGGAAGCAAAGCTACACATACCGGCTTTCCCAAGGACACCAGAAACAAGACAGCTGCAGCAGTGATGCACATGTGCTGTGCATTACCAGATCAAAAACTACCTTTCGTGGAAATTAAATCCCTTGAAACGAAAACCTCCAGAACAAATGATTTACAGCAATGCTGTGCCGTCCGTTCCACCCTTACAAAGCTCCAAGAGGTACAAATTTGAGTTGTGAGTGGGAAAGGAAAGCAGAGCTGTGGAAAATAACTGCATGAGCAGTGTTCCACAGCAATTAAGTCATTTGTATCAAACGTTTGCATTTTATTCCTCCCCTCGAGGAACCCAGATACACATTTCAACCAGATAAAGAAAGAGGCACCAAGGAAGACAAATGGGACCTGTGCATTTCCCAGTAGGAGAACGTTGACTATATTATTCTCAGATTCTGAAATGCCCGAATTAAGTCTTTATAAGATTAGGAGAGATGAGGTGCCCAGACTTTCCTGCAGGGCCTTTTATTTCTAGGTTTGTTCATTTGACAACTGCAGCTTTAAAACTCAGACAAGTGTGCGTCAAAGTATTGAACCATTTTTAAGACAATTTTTTGTGTATTGAAGCAAGGTTCAGATAGGGTCTGAACAGGCCAGTCTGCTCAGCATAACTATCAATTTTATTGTTCGGTAGTCAGCTCCTTGACCTGTTTGCTCTGCATAGCTTCAGCTGCAGTGAAAGAGCTGACCGTGCAGCTGTAAGACACGGCAGCATCACAGAGAAAAATCTCAAGCTGTTGCCATGGACACAGGCTTTCCTGTCCCAGTGGGGCCCAGGCCTGGGTCACATCCAGGGCTTGGGCCACACCTCAAATACTGAGGAAACAGGCAGGTCCTTTTCCTTTATTGTGGAAACTGTAACACGAGGACAATGCACAACGTCAGCAACATCCCATGCACTCAGATAAGATGTAAAATAGCAGAATCACTAAGATGTTAAACGATAACCAGAGGATCAGGGGGTGTGTACCACGCCACTAATGTGTTAAATGGTAAGGGGAAGGGAGAGTCCAATAAACAGGAGTGACTCTTATAAGGATGTGACTATCCCTATTCCCCGATCTTGCTGAAGTTGCACATTCATATCTTCACGTGGCAGTGTGAAACAATCACTTTTATAAGCAGCAAGATACTGCACACACACAAAGTACAGACAATGCTAATGGTTTGACAGAGACTGTGAACAGTTAGCATCCAGCTACCACCCAAAGACAGTCAACAGATGTGTGTAGAACAGCTCGGGTCCAGACTGAAATTTGAGTTTATGCCTGAGTCCTGTGTACACGTCTGTTCACCACATTAAAGGAAATGTGGTCACCCACCACTGGGAGGGGGAGGGGGATGTTAAAGATTTTTTTCAGGAGATTGAAAGGGAAAAAGCCCCGGGAGACATGAGCACCGCCCAATGAGCTTTTAACATCCAGCTCAGCTGCTTTTGTAATTATCCTGATTAAAAGCTGCCTGACATCACCACACTGATCTCTTTTCCTGTCTGTAGCTAAATGATACTGCTGCTTGTGGAGGGACAGTGCAATTCGTAAAAAGGCCTTTGCTTCTTGTGGTGCCAAGTACTAGCTGAAAATTCAAATTAAAACATCTGATCTCATTTTTATGCTAAGATGCAACTCTCCATAGGTCTGCTTTCCAGGCTGTGCAAACCCATCCAGTTGCTCTGTCAAACGTACACACACTTGCAACTCATTACTATATATAGTACAGTGGCTAGATGGAAAATGCTAGTGAAAGATAAAGCACTTACATTGAAGAACACCCAGCTTCAAAGCCGACAAAGCATTGCTTTGTTTTTTTTAATGTTACTCATAGTTACGCCAACTGTACTAAACATTAATATACTGAATAAGCTACATCTGTGCCCTTTGACAGGAACGTCTTGGATTCATGCCCCACCTAAGCAATTTGACGACGCAACAGTCCAACTCAGTAAAAGGGCCTCGAGACAATCAGTGATGCATACATGAAATTAGATGCTCAAACATCCAGTGATAGCAGCCTCCCAGCTGCAAGAAGCAAGACTTTTTAAATCTCAGAAGCCTATAGCCAAAGGGCCAGAGCTCATAATGCAAGACACCAAAGTTGAATAAAGTCAAAAGATCATGATTAGGTGATAGTAAAACTTGGGGGTGAATAACCTGTAGGTTTCAGGGAAAATGGGAAACTGAAGGATAAGAAGTCACCTATTGAAATCTTGGGAAGGAATAGGCTAGTGTCGGGAGATTTAGCGGGCTGAAGAATAGCCTGCTTACATGTGGCGATCCTGATTGTTTATAAAAGCAATGCATATACTGAGGTCCTGACAACTTACAGAAGTAGAGAGATATTACAAGTAGACTGTATCACACCAGATGTGATCTTCATCTTTATAAAAGTTCAGGGACATAAACTTAAGAATTATAGTCCTAGCGTTTGCAATGGGAAAATAGTGGAGTCTATTACAGAGGAAGTAATTCAAGAGCATCAAGAGAATAGAGGCAATAAATTCCAGCCAAGATGGGTATACGAAAAGCTGGTCATGCTTGATTAATTTAATAGAATTCTTTGTGGTTTAAGAGTTGCTGGATATCGTATTTTGATTTCAAAAAGAATCTTGATAATGTTTTTGACAGGAGGTGTAGCTAAAATGAAAGTTTATGGGATCAAAAAAGTTCCACATTAGACTATTAATTGGCTCAGTAGGAAAAAAGGGGTAGTTATCAACACTAATAGCTCTACTTAGGCAGAAAAAGCCAGCAGATCCAAATGTTCCCCAAAGGATTAGTCCTGGGACCCCTACTTTAGTGAATGTAAAACAATATATTTTTTTAAAGTAGTGATATATATAGTTGTATGGGCGTAGTGTAAAATTAGCAGGAGAAATCATTTTAAATTGTTACATTGCATGGTGGCAATTTGCAAAACAATGAGTTATTAGATGTGGGGCCAGGTTTTGCTTTTAATTAAAGTTGAAGAAAAGCATCTTTTTCTGTCATGTTAACAAACCGTAATACAACCACTGGAACATATGGTTTTTAAATATGTGAGTTGTGAGAACTTTTTTTTGAAGCAGCAAAGCTCCCTATAATAATCTTTAAACATCCTCAACTGGCTAACAAGCTACTTGCCTTAACCTCCTCCCACTTCACTGCAATCCAATATTGCTGTGCTGTTGAGCACCCCTTTATCTTATTCACTCCTGTGGTGATACTAAACTGTTCCTTTCTCACCAACATCAAACGCGGCCAGTGTTGTGTGTTGCAATGAGTAAGGCTAACACATGCTCAGCTGCAGGCAGCCATTATTGAAATAATTTTAATTACTCCCCTCCAGCAGAGAGGGCAATATAATGAAATGCTCAGATCTTGCGAAATACAGCACTAACAACTTAAACATTCGAATGTAAAATGGTACGTGTAAGTTCCCAGAATACAAAATGACTAAAGCAATATCTACAATAACTTAAAATGGAACAGGTTGGGTTGTATACTTGTTTTCACTGTAATTGCAATCAAAATATATATGGCCAATACTGCCAGTGTAATTTACATGTAAAAAATATTTCCTTAACACCAGTATGGGTGTAACAAAAATATCATCATTTAACATGAATGAGTGAAAAGAACAACTTTTTTCTTCTTCATTCCACACTTTCAATTAATCTATCTGGCTTCTTTCTTATTCTGTCTTTTCCTTCCATTTCCATTAGAGTGGTTCCACATCTCTGACTGTGTCAAACTTCGACTTTGATTACCGAATCCAGCACCACTTAATTGTTGGGATTGTGACATTGATTGATTCATCTTAATCAAAGACCTTGACTCACTTTGCTCTACCAGTGGAATACTTGCCAACTTTCAATTTCCTTTTGAAATTCACTTTCTTTCTAATTTTCATTTGGCACTGTAGGAGGAATTTGGACTATCAGATGCTTCTTCAGCTCTCCCTTTATCAGATTTCCTCTTTCAAGCAAATGGTCTACATGGCACTGACTCTCTCCAATCTTCACTGGATATGTGAATATATGTAATCTCTTTACAACAGCTCCAACACATATTTCTCACTCCAACTCATATTTCTTCTTATCACCTGAGTGATTTATCACCATGATTTTCTGACCAGTACTGAACTCCCGAAGTTTCATGCCTCATGTATCTTCAATTTGTTTCACTTTTCTCTTAATTTACTATTGATGTCAGGCTTAAGTAAAACCTTGTCTCAGGAGTGTGTTCAAACACTAACTCGTAAGATAAGCAACTTGTTGTAGACCTTGGCGTTAATCTGAATGAGAACAGAAAACTGTAGTCTGCATCAAAGATAAACATATAAATTTCTGTCTAGCTTGTCACATGGCAAATATTTCTACAAAGATCTCTTTATAATTTGTACACTTCTATGTAGCACAATTCAATACCGGGTCATTCGGTGTTACTAGAATGTGTTTGACTTCATTCTTACTCAGAAATATTTCTTACTCTTCTGACGTGAATGGTGGGCCATTATCTGACACCAACATCTCTGGAACTCAAGTTATGAACTGACTTCTGATAATCTCAGTAGATTGACTCTTGTGATATTGGGCATGAACTCAACGTTTATCTACGAGCTATTTCTATCAACCAAAATAAGTACGCATTCACTTCCACTTCAAAGAAATTGATATGTACTCAAACCCGTGGTTTACTTGTTTTGGGCCAGGTTCTTTCTGATTTAGCCGTCTCTTTCTCAGTTCTTTTAACTGTGCATAAAACATGTAATTTGATTTGATTTATTATTGTCACATGTATTAGTATACAGTGAAAAGTATTGTTTCTTGTGCGCTATACAGACAAATCATACTGTACATAGAGAAGGAAAGGAGAGAGTGCAGAATGTAGTGTTACAGTCATAGCTAGGGTGTAGAAAAACATCAACTTAATGCGAGGTAGGTCCATTCAAAATTGGCAGCAAGGAAGCAGCTGTTCTTGAGTCAGTTGGTATGTGTCCTCATCCTTTTGTACATTTTTCCTGATGGGAAAAGGTGGAAGAGAGTATGTCCAAGTATGTATATAATTGACTTTCCCATGGTAACACTTTGATTGGAAATGGGTACATTTAAATGGTAAGTGGGCCACCATGGCAACTGTAGCACCTAAATTTCTGACTCTTGCTTTACAAAATGCCAGTTGTTGTACATCATCCTTTATCTTGCCTTCAGCCTGATTTTATCATCCCCTCCCAGCTTGGAAATCAGCGTGTGCTCTCTTACACTTCCTCGAAGTCAGATGTACCCTTACTGATCCCTACCGTAAATAACTCGCCCCAGTTTAATTGTATCTTCTTCTGCCAATTTCTTCCCAATCAGGAAACAGTGTTCTCTTCTACTGCTACCGATGGTAAGTAATAGGATGTAACATTGTATTCCACTCTATTACTAACTTACTGGAATACTGGGTGTGATTTTCCAGCTGGGCTCACTCCAAGACCAGAAAATCCAACCCAAGGTCAAAGGGCATGGTCCTGTCCTACCCACTACGATTCCCGTAGCGGGTGGGACAGGAAAATTCCACCCACTGTTATTGGAATAACTAGTCATCTTTACACCAGATTTGCAGAAGGAAATGTGACTTAGTGATTTCTGGCACTCTCCTTACAAGATAACAGACATTGCTACAACTGCACTTTCAACGTATCAACAATAAAAGTAAGTTGTTTTTTTTTTATTAATTCGTGGGACATGGGCATCACTGATTGGCCAGCATTTATTGCCCATCTCTAGTTGCTTGAGGGTAGTTGAGAGTCAACCACATTGTTGTGGCTCTGGAGTCACATGAAGGCCAGACCAGGTAAGAATGGCCGATTTCCTTCCCTAAGGGGCATTAGTGAACCAGATGGGTTTTTCCGAAAATAGACTGTGACACTGGCTGCTGGGACCTGGATCTCTCTGACATCAGTGGAGCAGGAAAAGAACTCCCCGGCAATTTGCAACTATCTCTTTCTGCCATTTCCATGGCTGTGGTCTCATTGCAGGAATCCTTCCACATCAGCTTACAACCACTGCCCAACAGCTTGGCCTGGATTTTATCGTTCTTTAGACCTCCTATCAATATGACTGTAAGATTGATTTATAAATTTGAGCCATATCCACAGTGACAATTATTTAATTTGGGAATGTAATCTGTAACAATCTCACTTGGCAACTGTTTCCTGTGACAGAACATAATTTGCAGTGAAATTTCATTATTTTTTATGCCGTAACATGAATCCAGAATTTCATTAATTTCAACAAATACCATTGTCTCTCAAGCAACACTTGTTAAAAACTACATCAAGAGTTCTGATTCCAACATGGTGAGGAAAGCATCTTCTTATCCTCATCTCCTATTTTGTTTGCTTTCAGCCAAGTGTGAAACCTTCATTCATAATTATACCAGTCCTGTTTGTTAGGACTGAATTCCCTCATCGTCTCCAAATATGTCTTCAGTACCATTTTTTGCAATTCTGCTGATTCACAATGTACAAGGTGTGTTCAGGGAGAAATCGTCCAAATTTCTCAAACTCCCTCTAAATCAACTTTAGGAGCTCCAAACATGGATTACAATGTTCGCCAGTCCATAATTTCTCAATTGAAATGTGAGAGAAAATTCCATCCAAGCCTCTTCACTATCTGTCTGGTGGTGTATTGCATTAAGTAAAACTAACACATGCTCAGCTGCAGGCAGACATTATTGAACTAGCTTTACTGCCACTTTCCCGACAGTGGGGACAACAGAGAGAGCAATAAAACAAAGTACTCAGACCTTGCAATATACCAGAATCAAGAGTAAAGTGTCAACTCTTTGTTGTGATTGTAGTTGCAGAACTTCACCTCAGTGCTTTAATAATCACTTTGTTTTTTCACTGCTTTTGTCTACTAGCCTCAGTCCTTTTCTGAGGGTAGGGAATATTCCAAACAACATTAATAATGAAACAAAAAATTACATTGAAACTTTCTTCTCCACTATTCTTCAGCCATCAGCTTCTCTTTTGTATCCAAAATGAGCAAGCACAGGAATAGTCAGGATGTCGAATCTAAAAGTTCACAGGGTGATTACCACCGCTGGTCAAAATCCTGGAATTCTCTACCTAACAACACTGCAGGCTACACCACACAGACTGGAGTGGTTTGAGAAGAACTTATTAAAACCTTCCTAAAGGCAATTAGGGACGAGCAATCAATGCTGGCCTTGTTACTAACACCTATATTCTGAAAACAAATAAATAAAACCCCATCACTCAGTAAAAATACTGGGGTATTTTGCCCAGTTTTAGTCATTGTACATACAAAAAAATATAGACACTGACGTTGGAGAAAGTGAAAGGAGGTCACCAAGAGTAGTAATGGGTCTTATATCATAACCATAAATCTTAAATATAGGGATAAATATGTCTGCATCAAAAAGATGAAGGTAACTTCGGAAGATCAGATTTTTATAACCACAAATGAAAGCATTAAAGTGAATATGCATAGCTTCTTAAGAAACCTGGTGTTCAACTCAACTTAAGAAATAGTTACTTTATACTGAGATAGCTATCATTTTGCAAGTTAAATACTTTAACACATTGAGCAGAACTTGGTTTCAGCAGTTGGAATATATAAGCGAGCAGATCCCTGGGTAACAAAGATATATTGGCTTAGCACCAAGAGGTAGATGAAAATAAGTATGTGATCTAAAGAAGACGCTGCGTGAGCTTTCTCAGTGCAGATGTCATGGTAACCTCAATGTTATTCTGTAAAAAAAATGGAACAAAGGAAGGAATTTTAACCCTCAAAGACAGTGAGATGGGAATAGGTGGAAAATTGTATATTTTTAAAATTCTCAAACCTGGTCCTCATCCATCCCACTTGTGATTTTAATGGGTTGAGGGTTGGGAAGTCAACACGCTCCCCAGGAGGTGAGTTGGTCACAAAAATTATTTTAAAAGGCGATGTGCCTCCATTTTAATGCAATTTTTATTTTTAACACACAGTGGTTGGAATTCCTGCAAACCTGGAAGGTAAACAAAGGGGAGAAGTGTTGAATCTGAGAGCATATTGCACAGTTTCTGGGCCAGAAGTACTTCCCACAGTGCACCAAACTTACTCTCACATAATCAGACCAATTGTCAGCTGACTCACTCCATGAAGTCCAAATCACCCCTCCCATGATGTCCAATGTGCCCAATCCTCCCCCAGGATGATTGTTTTCTCCAGCCATTATGTCTCATGCATCAGAACCTCCCACAATGTCCATTTTCTCTGCCCCATGATGTCCAATTCACCCTCCCCAATTATATCTGAATCACCCCAACTAACTGAGCAACTCCTCTGCCTTGGATTGTCACATTTACCTTGCATCCATTCTTGCCATCTACAACCTGCCTGTCCATCTAGTTGGCCAATAGATGTCTTGCAGTTAAATCTGGTAGGATGTGTGGGATATCAAGGTTTTTACCCAAAAATGCTCTCTTTCTTCATTGTTCTCTTGCCAGTTATTTTGGGGTCCAAATGTGTGAAAGAAGCTTTGGAACAACAAAAGGCTTCCACTGTGAACTGGAGAGGAATGAGGAGCCTGACATTGCAGACAGAAATCAGAATAGGTAACTCATTGGGTATATTCAATGATAATGAAGCTGGTCCAGTGTCAATAGAAGAACAACAATCTAAATCTCAGGATTATGGGGTATTACAAAGTACAACTGGAATAAAGCTGTCAGAATGACAGTGCCATCTGGAAACTCTGGTCTAAATGCATTTCATTCAACATCAGGTAACATCTGCCCCATAACTACTTAACCCTATAGTTCATAGAATCATAGAATCCTACAGTACAGAAAGAGGCCATTCGCCCCATCGAGTCTGCACCGACCACAATCCCACCCAGGCCCTACCCTACATATTTTACCCGCTAATTCCTCTAATCTACGCATCCCAGGACCCTAAGGGGCAATTTTAGCATGGCCAATCAACCTAACCCGCACATCTTTGGACTGTGGGAGGAAACCGGAGCACCCGGAGGAAACCCACGCAGACACGAGGAGAATGTGCAAACTCCACACAGACAGTGACCCAAGCTGGGAATCGAACCCAGTTCCCTGGAACTGTGAAGCAGCAGTGCTAACCACTGTGCTACTGTGCCCTCCCAAAGTTATACCCAAAATTATTCACGTGTCGCTTCTTTTGAATGAAACTTATGAAGATGTTCACATCAGTTTCAGAATATGAGTAACAGTCCCCTCTTCCTGTTACCTCACAGCAATATGAGCAAAATATCACGGGCTGAATTTTATGCCCCCTCCGCCGATCTATTTGATTAATTAAAGCTGCCCACAATGTAATAATGTTGTAAGGCAGCCAGATTTCACATTGGCAGAGTGCCAACCAAGTTGTTAGGTTGGCTTGGGAAGGCGAGTAACCTGTCACTGCATAAAATCCACCTCCATGAATGCTCAGTTCCCTGGTCTCCTTTCCAGATTTGAACCATTTAGATTGCATGACAAAGTAACTTTGTCAATGGATTTAGAAATAATCTACCTCAGTCTTTTACTAACTGAAACTATAAACAATGCAAATAAACCAAAACCCAATTTTAACCCCTAGTTTTATCTCTCCCTTCAACCCAAACTTTATGCAAATAATACAAGCAATGTTTCCAAATGAAAATTTACAACTGCTTTTCCACATGATTGGCCTCTTAAAAAATCCTATACAGTCCAAAACATTTATCATCTGTGCGTTCTTAAAGTCTCAAAAGATACTGTATGCTTATTCTAACAATGCTGGGTTGCCAGACCATTAAATTAGATGCTGTGGCAGCAGCTGATGACTTGGTCAGTTGCATGATTTGATAAATGTAACTTTACAATAGATCCGATCCAATCTGGAACATTTTCATCATTATCTCACTGAGGTTTTGGCAGGAAACCTGTGGGAT
Organism: Mustelus asterias; assembly: GCF_964213995.1. Classification (NCBI taxonomy): domain Eukaryota; kingdom Metazoa; phylum Chordata; class Chondrichthyes; order Carcharhiniformes; family Triakidae; genus Mustelus; species Mustelus asterias. The sequence continues at coordinate 57,579,703 of NC_135804.1, read as the reverse complement.
ATCTAAAGCATTTGTTAAATAAGCTAACCTCATATTTTGGCATAATGAACACAGGTGTGCATTGTACCTGAAAAGCAATGTCTCCGGTCCTTCTGCATTTGGACCACATTGTTGACCCCTCAGTATTTTACCCAATTTCATCAATTTGACCAAAGCTTGGCTACATAAATGAATTCACTTGCAGATGCCAACTTTTACTCCATTATATGTAGCTATGCCTTCAGCTTTTCAGATTTCAAGCTCTGAAATTCCCTCCATAAATCTCTCTGCCCCCACAACTCCCTTTAATAGGGTCCTTAAAATGTACCCTTTTATTATACTTTTGGTCATGTTCCTTAACATGGCCTCACATTTCATTTGATAATGGTAACAACTGTGTGAAATGTCTTGGATGTTTCACTACACTAAATAGGCTAGATCAATACGGGTTGTTAACACTGCATTGTTGGACAACTTAAAAACTTACAAACTCAGAAACACAAATCAACTTTGGTGGAGTTCATCAGGATATTCCTCAGGACGTAATTTTGACAGAACTATTCTTTAAGCCTTGGATGGATTCATTAGTTTTATTCTGCGAACCCTGTCCATTTCCTATATGCTGCATGATTAAGAGTGCCCATTACATCAATTAGTATATGAAGGATTAAGTAACCCTCTGGTGTAGTACCAGAAATGGGATTACTTGTAGCCTGCAGTTTCCCAAACTGGCAAAGAGTTGGTTTTATGGAGGAATGTTATTACTTAAACAGATCAAAGCAGTTGGATGTTTTATTGGAGAGGACACAGCTGCATTTTCAGTGATATTCTAGAGGAGAGAAGATTTAACTTCCAAATTACAAACAGAAGTTTGTGCCAAAAATGCTGTTGCTCTTTCACCTGAAATTCAAAGCTCAATAGTCTCAGTTGCAATTTGGTTTAATTTCTGATAGATAAGGCAGCCCCTCTACAAGGTTTCTATAGAATTAAACCTCACTTCTGCTAACTGAATTATCATCTGTTCAATCACTCTTCTTCCCAATTTTTCCTTCATTTTATAATTGACATCCTTACTAACTTCTTGCCCATTACTTTTTATGGCTGACATCAGTGCTTCTTCTATTCCGGCCCATTAGGCTAATTAACACCGCACAAACAGGAACTGATAACATAAGATTCAATTGGGTTTATCTGTGGCTTATTTGACCCATCAAAAAAAGAGGAGCAGATCAGCCCAAGAAACTTATTCTCACCTGAACAATTCCAATTTTATTCTCAGTTCTTTTTCTGTCAAGTGTTTTTTAAAAAGTAAATATTCAACTGCTTCCAAGAAGAAAAGCAAAACCCTAACTCAACAATCAACTCAATTCTATTTCATACAATTACATTTTTAAAAAATTATTCTGTTCCCCATTGTGTACAGTTTTGGTCTCCTTACTTGAGAAAATATATACTGTCACTGGAGGAAGTGCAGAGGAGATTTACTAGGTTGATTCCGGGGTTGAGAGGGTTGGCTTATAAGAAGAGACTGAGTAGACTGGGACTATACTCATTGGAATTTAGGAGAATGAGGGGGAATCTCATAGAAACATATAAGATTATGAAGGGAATAGACGATATAGAAGCAGAGGAGTTGTTTCCGCTTTGTGAACTAGAACTAGGGGGCATGGCCTCAAAATAAGGGGGAGCAGATTTAGGACTGAGTTGTGAATCTGTGGAATTCCCTGCCCAGTGAAGCAGTTGAGACTATCTCGTTGAATGTTTTTAAGGCAAAGATAGATAGATTTTTGAACAGTAAAGGAATTAAGGGCTATGGTGAGTGAGTGGGTAAGTGGAGCTGAGTCCACAAAAAGATCAGCTGTGATCTTATTGAATGGTGGCGCAGGCTCAAGGGGCCAGATAGCCTACTCCTGCTCCTAGTTCTTATGTTCTTATGCATGAATAACATATCAGTCCTGTCTGGATTCATCATCACTGGCACTAACCTTTCCTAAATACAGCCCCTACATATACTCATCAGCTGTATACAATCAGAAAAACAAACCACCTTATTGCAATATTCCTTTCAAAACAAATTATACTTTACATTTTGCAACAAATGTGTAACAGTTATTCAATCAAGTCCTAAATAGTTTAGCATCATCAATCCCATCACTTGTATTAAGATTCTATCTAGTTCTATGTCATCAACAAATGATGTGGAGATGCCGGTGTTGGACTGGGGTAAACACAGTAGGAAGTCTCACAACACCAGGTTAAAGTCCAACAGATTTATTTGGTAGCACAAGCCACTAGCTTTCGGAGCGCTGCCCCTTCATCAGGTGAGTGGGAGTTCTTTTCCCAACAAGTGACATTATATGCCCTGTTTGTGAATCGAACTCCCACTCACCTGATGAAGGGGCAGCGCTCCGAAAGCTAGTGGCTTGTGCTACCAAATCAACCTGTTGGACTTTAACCTAGTGTTATGAGACTTCTTACTGTATCAACAAATGAAGTTTCAACTGATTCAACTTTGTCAAAGGCAGATCGTGCCTTACGAGCCTGGTGGAGTTCTTCGAAAATGTGACTAAACACATTGACGAAGGGAAAGCGGTAGATGTGGTTTATATGGATTTTAGCAAGGTGTTCGATAAGGTCCCCCATGCAAGGCTTCTCGAAAAAGTGAGAGAGCATGGGATCCAAGGGGCTGCTGCCCTGTGGATCCAGAACTGGCTTGCCCAAAGGAGGCAGGGAGTGGGTATAGATGGGTCTTTTTCTAAATGGAGGTCAGTCACCAGTGGTGTGCCCCAGGGATCTGTTCTGGGACCCTTGCTGTTTGTCATTTTCATAATTGACCTGGATGAGGAAGTGGAGGGATGGGTTGGTAAGTTTGCTGACAGCACGAAGGTTGGTGGAGTTGTGGATAGTCTGGAGGGATGTCAGAAGTTACAGAGGGACATAGATAGGATGCAAGACTGGGCGGAGAAGTGGCAGATGGACTTCAACCCAGATAAATGCGTAGTGGTCCATTTTGGCAGGTCAAATGGGATGAAGGAGTACAATATAAAGGGAAAGACTCTTAGTACTGTGGAGGATCAGAAGGACCTTGGGGTCCGGGTCCATAGGACTCTAAAATCAGCCCCGCAGGTGGAGGAGGTGGTTAAGAAGGCGTATGGTGTGCTGGCCTTTATCAATCGAGGGATTGAGTTTAGGAGCCCGGGGATAATGATGCAGCTATATAAGACCCTCGTCAGACTCCACTTGGAGTACTGTGCTCAGTTCTGGTCGCCTCATTACAGGAAGGATGTGGAAAAGATTCAAAGGGTGCAGAGGAGATTTACAAGGATGTTGCCTGGATTGAGTGGCATGCCTTATGAGGATAGGCTGAAGGAGCTCTGTCTTTTCTCCTTGGAGAGACGGAGGATGCGAGGAGACCTAATAGAGGTATATAAGATGTTGAGAGGCACAGATCGGGTGGACTCTGAGAGGCTTTTTCCCAGGGTGGAAATGGCTGCTACGAGAGGACACAGGTTTAAGGTGCTGGGGGGTAGGTACAGGGGAAATGTTAGGGGGAAGTTTTTCACACAGAGGGTGGTGGGCGAGTGGAATTGGCTGCCGTCAGTGGTGGTGGAGGCAAACTCAATGGGGTAATTTAAGAGACTCCTGGATGAGTACATGGGACTTAATAGGATGGAGGGTTATAGGTAGGCCTAAAAGGTAGGGATATGTACGGCACAACTTGTGGGGCCGAAGGGCCTGTTTTGTGCTGTAGTTTTTCTATGTTTCTATGATTCATGGACCATTGGGTCCTCAGGGCCTTACAATGTAATAGCAATGTCCATTCAGAATGGTGGTTTGTAAAGTCCTCAACATGCGACAGTCAGAGTAATCCAGATTGCTGCAAACACAGTTGCACAGGCAGGCTATGTATTCCCAGGGAGATTTTGTGTGCTGGCAGCAAAGAATAGAATTAAACTGAATCAAACAGATATCAAACGGTGAGAAGACCAGACAGTATGGCCCGGTTTTTTACAGAGCCATGGAGACTCAATGGTAACTGCAAAATGGCAGTTGAACCCCTGATTCGGATACCCCAACCCCATTTCCAACAGATACCATTTCTGCCAGTAGGGGGAAGGTGGCTGGATGTGTTTCACACATGAGGGAAACATCCGCCAGAATTCTACCGCCTCGCCCGCCATGGAATCGGAGCAGGCGAGTGGCGGACAATGGAAATGTCAGTCAACCCTGGGCGGGAATTTCTGGTCTCGCTCGAGCGACGCCGTAAAATCCCACCCTTGACGGACTCAGCAGGCTCATTTGAGCTCTGCGTTGAGTCAAACAGACCCCATTTCTGAGTAGCAAAACCTTCTGCAGTGTGAGAGTTTCAAATTTTTAGAGTAGTTGGAATCTCATGAAGGATGGCTAGGTTATGTAGAACTGTCAAGCTATGAAGTTATTTAAATTCCCATACCTTTAACAATTAAAAATGACCTGCCTGTGTCAGTGACAAGTTAAAAACCCAAATGTCAAGTCATTTAAATCCCCAACATTTAAAAAAAATTTAAAAATAGGCTGCCTGTGTCATTGAGAATTGAAAAAAGTCTGTTATACCAATTACAATAGATGTTCATTGGTATCACCCTGATTTTCACAACCAATCATTTGGATCTTCTAAATCCATGGTTTCATTGATACCTCAAAGAGGTTATTAAAGAATTTAATGTGTAAAGGATTTAATGTCTTTAATGTGGCGTTATGAATACAGGTGTTTGTTTTTTTTATAAAGGATTAAGTACTTGAAAAAAATATTTGTTGAAGTCTTCCAATGGTGGATCGGCTTTTGTTTTGAATAGGCTTTCATGAAGCAAGTGTTTTTTATATGATGAAGGCTGTAATAAATATTCGTCGAAAACCTCCGACCTTGTCAGTGGCTGGGATTCTCCAGTACCTCTGCAATGAATGGAGTTTTGGCTGAGCGCCAAATTCTCTATTCTTGCTGGCAACAAAGTGGCCACGGATGAGATAGGAGAATCCAGCCCATTTAGAACTTTATTTCATTTAATCTCTACATGGTTCCTGAGGTCTGTCCATGATGGTAACCGGTGAGTTGGCATGGAGGGTTTAAGTACAAAAGGTACTGGGTGGGGAGGTATGGGTTGACATGAGTTGGCATAGGCGCTATAAGGGGATGAGTGATGGGCAGGAGTTGACATGAATATGGCTTGGGAAGTGGGCTGGGGCGTATGGGGGTGTGAAGTTTAGAGGGGCTGCAACACAAGCAAACAACTGGGAAGTATTCCCCAAGAATTGAAGTGGGCATTTCAGACCTCAGCTAAGATCTGCTAAGTGCCTCAGCACTTAGCAGCCCCTGCGGCTACCTCTAATCTGCATTTGGGATACCGATCTGACTCCATCTTGCATCCGTGTCCCCAGAATGACGATCCCTCCATTCGGGGTGGGTGTGGAAAACCAGGAGATTTCACGGCTCCGGCTACTTGACTCATGAGGGAAAATCCGGGCCCAATTGAATCGGTTATGGTTCGAGCCAGACCAATGTGGCGTATTTACTGATTTGTTTCCTCTGTTGATGGCACAATCTCCATTCTTTTTCATTCACTTTTAACAACAAAAGCTTTATATGTAAGACTGACATTTTACTGTTCATAGTATTTGTTTTCATTGGTTGTTTTTTCTCTGTGCTATGTAGGAATATTCAATGGCATGTAACCCGTATTGTCTGTGCTGAGCACTTTCTTTATGTCACTGACGCTTATGTACAAGAGCTGTCTGTCTGTCTGTCTGTCTCGTGGGAAAAATGTGTCTGATTTCAGATAGCCCCGGGGTGGCCTGACTCCATCAGTCGTCTGATCTGATTGGATTGGAACCTGGCCTTAAGTCACAGCAGGCCCTGTGTTACCCATGGCAGCCAGTTTAAGCAGTTTTCTGAAAGGATTTACTGTATTCTGCGTCTCGCTCTCTGCAGAGTCTCATGCTGTCCTAACTATGCTGGCCAGCGATTAATTCCATCTATGCTAATTGTTCAGATTGATGCCATTCCCTTGTTTTCTTTGCCGAGGTGTAAGCACAAGTGACCCTTGAGGTAAAATAGGGAGGCAATAAGGGCAAGTTGAATGGATGATACTGTAAGGTCAGGAATATAGTAACTATGAGATATCCACAGAATGATCTTAGAAACTAAAATATTTGACAATTTAAACAGCTCTCTGTATGCAGAAATGCAATGCTGATATTGTCTAATCAACTAAAACAATCCCATTGGGGCTGCAGCCATTAGATTTAAACAACTATCCTGATGAAATGACGAGTAAATCCTGACTCAGACAAACCTGGTTGAACTGAATATGTCAGAGACAATGTCAGCACTATTTCCTCTGAGTCAGAAGTTGGGGGTTGTAACATCACTTTAGACTTGAGCACAGGAAGTACTGCCCTTCAGAAACAAAACGCTTCTGCCTACCCTGGCGAGATGTAAAAAAGGATCCCTTAAAAGCATTTCCAAGGAAGAGCTGGGAGTGACAACATTCCTCCCTTAAGCGACACCAACAAAAGTAATTATCTGGTTATTTATTTACTCTTGGTGGAAGTTTACTGTTTGGCATGTGTTTGACCACTCAACAGTGACAGTCTGCCCTTCAAAAGTAATCCACTTGAAAAATGCTTTGGAACATGAGGAGGCTGTATAATTACTAATCCTTTCTTCTTCCTTCACTCAATAATGATTAAACCCACTGAATACTAGCAATTTGTTCTGGACTACATCACGACTTGTAAACAGCATGGTGGCAAATTTACCAAGATGTTCAACCAAACACCCACTGCAATGACTTCAGTCGAGCTTAAAATCAGATGAGGTGTGAAGGAAAATGGGCATTTGACATGAAAGCACTCCATTGCCGCCACGTGGATTAGATTAAAATCAGATCCTCATGTTCCAGGTGCCGACAGTTGTGGAAAGAAGTATTGTTACTAAATAATTGTCTATTTAAGAAAACTTTTGTTGCAATAACTGGTATAAAAGTACATTCATAGAATTCTACAATGCAAAAGGAGGCCATTCGGCCCACGAGCCTGCACCGACAACAATCCCACCCAGACCCTATCCCCGTAACCCCACGTATTTACACTACTCTGAACCCCTGACACTAAGGGGCAATATAGCATGGCCAATCAACCTAACCTGCACATCTTTGGACTGTGGGAGGAAATCGGAGCACCCGGAGGGAACCCGCACAGACATGGGGAGAACGTGCAAATTCCACACAGACAGTTACCTGAGGCTGGAATTGAACCCGGGTCCCTGAAGCTGTGAGGCAGCTGTACTAACCACTGTGCCACCATGCCACCCCAAGCAATCCATCAACCTTTGAGATAGGCTTGCCTGCCCATTGGGCAATATAAAAGATTACAACAAATTTAGCTTATTTCTTGACCGGCTTGCCTTTTCTGATGTTTCTCTGCATTAATTACTGACACGATCTTAGGACAAATGTGGGATATAAATCTAAAGAAAACAAGATCCAGCTAATTGCACAATTTGAATTGAAATATTATTCATTTAAATTTCTACAACACCAGCCTTCCTTTTCCCTGTTAAATTTGGGAACCAAAGGATTTGCAAGTTTAAATATTGTGAAAGCTATATTAGATAAAGTTACTATGGTTCCTGTGGTCAACATGGCTGAGCTCCAGCTGGGTGTTTTCTCTATAATAATGTAATCGAATATATGAATGGAAAATGAGATTCTCATCAGCTTGCTGTGAGAGAATGGGATTTTATGAACCTTCACCTTCCTGTTGGAAAAGGCTCCCCTCATTGGTGAGTTTCCTGTTGGCCCACGCTTGACAAGTTAAACAGTGAGATTTTCCATCAGAGCTAGATGCACATTTGACAATGGAACAAGCATCTTGCTTATTACTTCCTCAAACAAAACAAGCAGGATCGAAGAGAATAGGCTTTCTGACCACACCTCAAACATTGTGATGAAATTGTGCCCACCCTCATTTGCTATTTATGTAGCATTTAGTAATTAATCAAATAGCACACAATGATGGCACAGGTTCAAAGTGGCTTGGAAAGGCTCCAATGAAAATTGGCACTGGAACTGGGATTGTGAAAATGTTATAGACTCTGGGACTGGGATTATGAGAATGTTATACATTCTGGGAACTGGGATTGTGAAAATGTTATAGACTCTGGGATTGTGAGAATCTTATAGACTTTGGAACTGGGATTGTGAAAATGTTATCGATTCTGGGACTGGGATTGTGAGAATGTTATCGATTCTGGAACTGGGATTGTGGGAACGTTATCGATTCTGGAACTGGGATTGTGGGAACGTTATCGATTCTGGGACTGGGATTGTGAGAACGTTATCGATTCTGGAACTGGGATTGTGAGAATGTTATCGATTCTGGAACTGGGATTGTGAGAATGTTATCGATTCTGGGACTGGGATTGTGAGAACGTTATCGATTCTGGAACTGGGATTGTGAGAATGTTATCGATTCTGGGACTGGGATTGTGAGAACGTTATCGATTCTGGAACTGGGATTGTGAGAATGTTATCGATTCTGGGACTGGGATTGTGATGTTGTGGGAAATTTACCACTTCGGAGTCAGACTTGGAGGTTTCAATAATGCAGTTTTATTTTGGTCAAAGCTTCGGGAGAAAACACTGGTACTCCGCAGTACTTGGCAGCTACCTTCTCAACTACACAATGGCAGTTGATCATTTTTATACCTTTTAGACAATAGGCAGTACGGACATTAGCTGTTGAGTAGGCAGATACAGACATTGATAGTTAACATATCATTGTTCATAGAATGGATACATTTATGCAGTTATGTCCTCTATCAATGACTGGTTTCGATCTATACATTCAGTGGCTGATCTTGTTACATTTATGTATTTATGTCCCCATCTGTGCCTGACCTTATTATCAGACTCATTGTTCTGGGTCTGCTCTTATCTAAAGTGCCTCAAGCTCTGATCAGTTTCCAGCAGCAATTCAGATGCTGCAGGTTTTAACTTTTTGTGTAACTGTCTGTGCGAAAAGCCAGTGCCTTTCAATGTCCCTTCCCAGGTAACCATTTTGTGTCCATAACTTTACTTCCACCATAACACTCCCCCTTTTTGGTCAGGATTATTATTTAATAATCCCCAGACCAACAACTGCATCTTCACATGTAGAGGTCCATCTTCTTCTTTCCTTCTTCGTAGCTTTCGGCTTCTTCAGGGGTTCCCATCATGTGTTCTTCCTCGATGGTTACACTGGCTCCTGGCACTATTCGTGTCACCATTGCTTTACAACAGACACTAAGGCATCCAACAATTAGGCAACAAACAATTACAATTGAAATGAGTATGATCAGTCCATGCAGTAAATAGGAGCCCCAGGATCCCCCCACTAGCCATTCCAGCCAGCTACTTCCTTTCTTGGGTCCCTGTCTGAAGTCATCAAGCTGTTTTCTGATGTTATTAATGACTATGATTGTACATACTCCCCCCTGCACATCAGGTCTGCTGTGCATACAATCTCAGTTCAGCCATTTCTTGGTTGACAGCCTCCAGTGCTTTTGAAGTATTGTTTCCCAGGACTGTTAGTCCACAAATAATATGATTCTTGTTTTTGCACTAATCACTCCTGCACCCCCCTCCCCCTCCCCAGAGATAAGGCTCCGAGGAACCCGTATCCCAGTGACGATCCCATTGTGCCCGGGGTTTCCCAATCAGCGCAGAATTCTTTGCTGATAACCCGGGTTACTATCTTTCTCTAGATATGCCCCTTCTGAGGGCATGGAACAGTGAGTGGTCCTATTGTTCCTACTGCAAAAAGGATCGGGAGGGTTGGTGTTTCTGTCGTGTAAGTACCATTGAAGAGGAATACAAATCCCTTCTTAGTCCAGTAGCATTTAGTGTCCCAATTATTTGTTTGTTTATACCGCCAATTGCTCGGTTTACTTGACTCCCCGTTTGATCCCACCACCTGGTAAGTATCAAATGGGTATGTCCATTCGGCTGAGCTGACATGAGTCCCATTACACTGTCCACAAATGAGCTGCCTCCCCGCGGTTACATTCAGGCATTTCTGTTCATCACAGGTGCAAGTAAACTGACCCCTATTCACTCAACAATGCTGACGGACACACTGCGTCTGTACGCAGGAATCATTCCTGGGGACCAAGGTATATGCACATCCCCATCCCTGCCCCGTAAAACAAAGCGGATAGCTTGCATTATCCGAGCAAGCTCTTCCTCCCACCTGTTGGAGCCCCCTGCACACAGGATCTGTGGGGTTCACAAGTCCCACACATCTCCCCTGTATACCTCTTTTATATTTGCCAATTTGTCCCTTACAGGGTGCGTCTGATGTATCTACTGTATATAAGTCATGAGGGGTCCACCCTGGGGTGGCCACAAATAGGGCTTCTACCAATTGGGCTAACAGGTAACATACAGTTCGATTCCCGTCTAAGTGTATATGAGCCTTGTAAAATAGGTTATCCTCCAATCCAGTCAAGTTTACAGTCGCGACAACACAAAGTAATACAGTTACATACACGATTTCATACATGTCCGCAACAAGCAAGTATCAATCCTAATACTGTAAGTTATACAATTTTCACAAGTTATACTGTCAACCTGAATGCGTCAGTTACTCTTGCTTGCAGTCTTCATTTGAAAGCACTCTGGTCACTTTAATTCATTCATTCATTCCTTTGTGTAATTTCAGCTGGGCCCAGTGTTTCCATACACCTTTCCCTCATGTCTAGACAGGCACAGGTGTCTCCACTAATTATAACTTCATGTGGCCCATTCCATTTTGGTGCAAACCCTGGTTTGTCAGGTAATGTTTTTACTGGGATGCGACTTCCCGCTGTTGGGACGTCAGGGAGCATTTCAAGCTCTCTCTCCGCGTCTCTTTTTTCTTGATTATCTTTTACCAATTTGCGCATCCCTTTTAGTTGGGCGCTTAGTTCCAAAACATATCTTCTGATTTTATCTTTTAGTGGACCTACATCGGTCCCACCTGTTATGATGCTTTCTGGTAATTGCATCGCCCGTCCTGTCATCAGTTCATAAGGGGTTAATCCGGTTGTCCGGTTTGTGGAAGCTCTGAGCCTCATTAATATAGTGGGCAATACCTCTGTCCACATTTTTCCCAATGTTTGTATGGCTTTACACAGTAAGAAGTTTAACAACACCAGGTTAAAGTCCAACAGGTTTATTTGGTAGCAAAAGCCACACAAGCTTTTGAAGCTCTAAGCCCCTTTTTCAGGTGAGTGGGAATTCTGTTCACAAACAGAGCTTATAAAGACACAAACTCAATTTACATGAATAATGGTTGGAATGCGAATACTTACAACTAATCAAGTCTTTAAGAAACAAAACAATGGGAGTGGAGAGAGCATCAAGACAGGCTAAAAAGATGTGTATTGTCTCCAGACAAGACAGCCAGTGAAACTCTGCAGGTCCACGCAACTGTGGGAGTTACAAATAGTGTGACATGAACCCAATATCCCGGTTGAGGCCGTCCTCGTGTGTGCGGAACTTGGCTATCAGTTTCTGCTCAGCGACTCTGCGCTGTCGTGTGTCGCGAAGGCCGCCTTGGAGAACGCTTACCCGAATATCAGAGGCCGAATGCCCGTGACCGCTGAAGTGCTCCCCAACAGGAAGAGAACAGTCTTGCCTGGTGATTGTCGAGCGGTGTTCATTCATCCGTTGTCGCAGCGTCTGCATAGTTTCCCCAATGTACCATGCCTCGGGACATCCTTTCTTGCAGCGTATCAGGTAGACAACGTTGGCCGAGTTGCAAGAGTATGTACCGTGTACCTGGTGGATGATGTTCTCACGTGAGATGATGGCATCTGTGTCGATGATCCGGCACGTCTTGCAGAGGTTGCTGTGGCAGGGTTGTGTGGTGTCATGGTCACTGTTCTCCTGAAGGCTGGGTAGTTTGCTGCGGGCAATGGTCTGTTTGAGGTTGTGCGGTTGTTTGAAGGCAAGAAGTGGGGGTGTGGGGATGGCCTTGGCGAGATGTTCGTCTTCATCAATGACATGTTGAAGGCTCCGGAGGAGATGCCGTAGCTTCTCCGCTCCGGGGAAGTACTGGACAACGAAGGGTACTCTGTCCACTGTGTCCCGTGTTTGTCTTCTGAGGAGGTCGGTGCGGTTTTTCGCTGTGGCGCGTTGGAACTGTTGATCAATGAGTCTAGCGCCATATCCTGTTCTTATGAGGGCATCTTTCAGCGTCTGGAGGTGTCCTGTTCTTATGAGGGCATCTTTCAGCGTTTGTTTGTGAAGCTCTGTTTGTGAACAGAATTCCCACTCACCTGAAGAAGGGGCTTAGAGCTCCGAAAGCTTGTGTGGCTTTTGCTACCAAATAAACCTGTTGGACTTTAACCTGGTGTTGTTAAACTTCTTACTGTGTTTACCCCAGTCCAACGCCGGCATCTCCACATTATGTATGGTTTTAGCCAGTGCATTCTTAAGTGTTCTATTCATACGTTCCACCATTCCAGAACTCTGTGGGTGGTAAGGGATGTGGAATTTTTGTTTTATCCCCATCAATTGGCACACTGTTCTTACCACCTTTCCAGTGAAGTGCATCCCTTGGTCCGAATCGATTTGTAGGGTTACTCCCCATCTAGGGATTACCTCTTCTGCCAATATTCTAGCCACCATAGTAGCAGTACAATTTGTAGTAGGGAATGCTTCTACCCACCTGGTGAACTGATCTATAATAACCAGACAATAGGTTTTGCTATGGGATTGTGGTAGTGGCCCTGTGAAATCTATTTGCAGATGTTCCCAGGGTCCCTTTGGTCGGGGCTGGTGTCCCATCTTAATTTTCATGGGTCGCCCAGGGTTGTGTTGCGCGCACGTCGTGCATCGGTGACAGTGTCGGGCTATGTCTCTTCCCATTCCTTTCCACCACCATTCCTTTCCTATACTAGTTATCATGGCCTCTCTATCCACATGTGAGAGTCCATGGTGTAGTTCCAATAGGGTGTTTTGTATGCACTCTGGTGCTATTACCTTGTCTTCTCGTCTCCAAATGTTATCAGTCCCTTTGATCGCTCCCTGTGTTTCCCACTTCTCCTTTTCCTCTTTCGAGGTATCCTCATGAAAGTCCCAAATATCTATTTCGTCTCCTGTCTGTTCTGTTGCTGCTATTGGCAGCTCGCCAACTGTCTCCTGTCTTAAGGCTAACTGTGCTGCTCTACCTGCGGCTTGGTTCCCTTTGAAATTTAACCAGTCTGTGTTATCTCTCCCTGGTTCTTTCTGGTGCGCTTTAATTTTTATTACTGCGGCTTCTCGAAGTTTCGCATTAGCTTTTAACAATGCCTCAATTCTTTGTTGGTGTTTAATAGGAGTTCCTCCCATGGTTATGAACTCCCTTCTACCCCATGCTGTCATATAGTCATGCATTACCCCGAACGCATACCGACTATCTGTATATATGTTTACCGTTTTGCCTTCAGATAACTCCAGTGCCGGTGTGAGTGCCACTAGTTCTGCTACTTGCGCGGATAGACCTCCGTCAATCCTTCCTGACCTTACTGTCTCTAGTTTGTCATTTACTACTGCCCACCCTGTCCGGGGTGATCCTTCCACATATTTGCTTGAACCATCTACAAAAAGGGTCTCCTCAGCTGTTGTTAAAGGTACATCCTTCTTCTACGTCCATATCTATATCCCCACAATTGTGTGGCTGTCCTGTGTCTAAAATCCCTTCTGCTGGGTTATTTCCTGTGTCCCTTATTATTATTACGGATTTGCTTGGAGGTATGAGGACAGCTTCCCATTTAGCTCTTCTCATGTTTGAGATGGACCTCAGCTTCCTCGTGGTTCAACATTTCCACCAAGGTGTGTTTGGTGTGAAGGATTATATTCCCTGTCATGATTATTGGCTCGCTAACCTTTACGGCCCAGGCAGCGCAATCCAAGGCGGCTATGCACCTTGGCAGCCCGGTGACTACCGGCCCTTCTGCGGTTGAATAATAACCTATGGGTCTCCTTTTGTCACAGCAAGAGTTTTAACAACACCAGGTTAAAGTCCAACAGGTTTATTTGGTAGAAAATGCCATTAGCTTTCGGAGCGCTGCTCCTTCATCAGATGGAGTGGAAATGTCCACTCCATCTGACGAAGGAGCAGCGCTCCGAAAGCTAATGGTATTTGCTACCAAATAAACCTGTTGGATTTTAACCTGGTATTGTTAAAACTCTTGCTGTGTTCGCCCCAGTCCAACGCCGGCATCTCCACATCATAACTACCATCTCCTTTTGTCGCCATGGTCCTGTGTTACCACTGCGGAATAGAACCCTCCCTCATTACTACAATGGATGTGGAAGTCCTTGTTAGAATCTGGTAATCCTAGTCCAGGGGCTGATATCAGTTCTGTTTTTAGTTTGTTGTAAGCCTCTTCCTGCTCGGGTCCCCATTCTACGGGATTTAAAGCTGGTTTTCCCTCTTTGACTAGTCTTTGTATAGGTTCTGCCGATTTTGCGAATCCCGGGATAAAACATCGGCTATAGTTAAACAGTCCTCGCACCTTTCTGACCCCTCTTACGGTGACGGGTCGCGGCATTTGTTGTACCGCCTTCTTTCGGTCTGTTGGCATTTCTTTAAGCCCTTGGGATATAAGGTGTCCTAGGTACAGGAATTGTGTTTTCCCGATTTGTGCCTTTTTGGGGCTCACTTTTAACCCTGCGGTTTTTAGTTCGTTTAATACTAGATATAGTGCTTCTTGATGTCCTGACTTAGATTCTGAAGCTATTAAGATATCATCTACATATTGTAGGATCGTGCTACCCTCTGGCAGTTCTACCCTGTTCAGGATGTCACTCATTACTCGATGGAAGATAGCGGGGCTGTTGTGGAATCCCTGTGGTAGGCGAGTCCAAGTGTACTGTTTGTCTCCCACTGTAAAGGCGAATTTGTCTTGGGATTCGGGATCCAAGGGTAGGGACTAGAATCCGTTGGCTATGTCCAACACTGTGAATATTTTGTGCTCCTGTGACAGTCCATTCAGGATTGTCGAGGGGCTTGCTACAATGGGGTGCAACTTGGACGTGACTTTATTGAGTCCGGTGTAATCTATCGTGAGCCTATAGCTTCCGTCAGGCTTGCTCACTGGCCAGGTTGGGGAGTTAGTGGTGCTTGTGGCTTCTCTCAGAATCCCCCTTTCCACTAATCCTTTAACTATCTCCACTACAGCTGCCTCTGCCTCTGGTTTGATTGGGTATTGTCGGTGGGGCTTATGCTCCAGTCCAGGTACCTTTATTGGGTCCGTTTTAGTTAAGCCGGTATCTAATTTTGTTTTAGCCCATACTCCGGGGACGGAAGCACAGATGACTCCGAACCCTCCTGTTTCTAATTCCCAATTTCTGGTGGTGACTGTGGCCACCTTAATAGTTTCGAGGTGACTTGTGAGTTTCCCTATTCTCGTTTTCCGACCGTCCTGTCTTGGCCAGATTAATTCTCCCTTTCCACAGTCTATCAGAATCTGATATTCTTTCATTAAATCATTTCCCATTATTGTACCCTCGTTAATTTTACACACATAAAACCTCATCGGTATATACAAATTATTTATTTCTACTAACGTGGTCTCGCTCAGGTAGGCAGGTGTTTTGTTCCCTCCTATCCCGGTCAGGTAAATCATTTTACTTGTAGTGGGTAAGGGTAGGTCGGTGACAGATATGGATGCTCCTGTGCCCACCAGCATCTCACATTGCCTGCCCCCTATTAGTGCAGACACATAAATCCTTCCCTCCTTCTTACCCTTATGAATGGGGGCTGCAGACCGTCAATCTTGCTGACCTCGGAGGTTCCTTGGTTCCTCCGGTTATGCTGTGGTCATGGATCGAGTCGGGGGTCTCCCATGTTTATCCCAACACACTGCTTCTGTGTGTCCATGTTTATTACAGTGGCTACAATGTTTCCCACTGCTCCCAAATCTGTTTCCTTTCCTTGGGACCCCGCAATCCCTCGCAAAGTGCCCTTGTCGGCCACAATTGTGGCAAGTCAGTTTGGACTTGGTTCCGTTCCCGTTACTGTAAGCGGCTACTCTTTCTAGTCTTGTTCTTGTCTGGGATTTCTCCTCCCCTCCCAGTACGCCACTAGCCCACTCTACCAATTCCTCATAATCTTGGGACATAATCACTCCCATTTTTAGGATGGTTTGGTGAGCACTGGAGAGTCCATCCTTAAAAGCCTGGATGAACGCTCGATCCCCACGACCTGGGTTTCCTTGCCCTGAGCATTCCTGATATACTTGGAACAACCGTTCCCCGTACTCAGAAGCTCCTTCCCCTTTTAGCTGCTTGGTTGTGGTCATTCTGCTCCAGTTAGTAGGAGCATTCCCTAAAACTCTCTGAACTTCTGTCTTAAACTGGGTGAAGGGTGCCTGTTGGGCATCTATTTCTGCTGTTAGGGTGACTACATGTGTCCACCGTCCCCCACTATAATCTTGTGCTGGAGGAGCGGCGGGCGGGTCCACCTGCTACCTGCCTCCACTTATACGCTGGACAGGCTGCCCTGACCAGCTGGTGTACATCTCTCAGGTGTAATTGGTGTCCTACCCATATTGTATCTAATTCTTCCCAGAATTTAGTGTTTGTGCTTCTAGGTTGTAATTTACCCAGGGAAGCCATTATCTGCTGCCTCTCACCTGGGGTGAATGGTTTATAATTCGCTTTTGGCTGCACATCTGTTCCCCTTCGGGTTACTGGCGCTAAGTTGTGTTCTAGCGCTTCCCACTCCTCTGTAGGACGGATTGGTCCCTGTCGTGTGGACTCATAAGGAGGTAGAGGAACAGTTTCCCCTCTCCATTGATTCTCTTCTAATACATGGTTTCGTTTCTCCAGTTCCCTTCCTCTGGATTCAAACTCTCTAATCTTTTCTTTATCTTCACTCCACTTTTTAGTAGAGGCGACTACTTGCTCAATTAGTCCAGCGAACTGATGTACTAATAATACCCCTGTCTTCTTTGTCTTGTTTCTCTTTTCCCCATCTATCCACTTTCTCTGCTGTTCTAAGGTCTGAGAAGCATCCCAGCCATCCCTTTGTATCCTCTTTATTAACGCTCGTCTGTCTGTCAAATACACTTCAATAAGAGATCCTGCAGGTCCTCTCTTAACTTCTTTATCTGCCATCTCGCAGACTTCACTACCCTCGGTCACTATTGCCTCGTTGGCAACGTGTTTTGGGCACCGTATGGCCATGATTACTCCCTAGTAAAGTGTGCTCTCTACCGTAGGGACTTCACTACCCCCGGCCACTATTACTACTCTAGCACCGTGTTTCATTACTGTCTCAGGGTTTCAATTTATACTCACAGCTCCACTATTACCACCTCGGCAATGTGTTTCTCCACCGGAGTTCGGCTCTAGGGCAGAGTTGATCAGCTCCTTTTCCCACCACTTTACAACATTGACAGTCCAGTACCCAACTTTACAAACTTTCTTGCAAATAGGTGGCAACTCTGCGTTTGTTCGCCAATACAGAGTTTGATGTTAACCGACCTTTGCCACTTGTGTTTCACAATCCTAAGTGCCCTTGGTGCCTCTACGCCCACTTCAGGGTCCTGACCTTCGTGTGGGGGATTTCCCCTCTTAACAACCAATCTAAGGCTGCACGTTTGAGACAGGCACTTCCTTGTCCTTTAGTCTGTCAGCACAAGTAACAGTTAATCACTATCAGCAGTTGGTACTTATCGCGATACCATATACAATCAATACGTATCACTATAAATACCCCTTAATTTTAACCCCTTTAAAACTGTATTGTTGACCCCGTCTGACTCCCACAGATTCAGTGATCTCTATCCCGGCTTTCCGTTCATGGTCAATCGATCGAACTTACCAGCAATGAGATCCTTGCCGACTACGCCAATTGTTGTGGGAAATTTACCACTTCGGAGTCAGACTTGGAGGTTTCAATAACACAGTTTTATTTCGGTCAAAGCTTTGGGAGAAAGCACTGGTACTCCGCAGTACTTGGCAGCTACCTTCTCAACTACACAATGATAGTTGATCATTTTTATCTCTTTTAGACAATAGGCAGTACGGACATTAGCCGTTAACACATCGTTACAAGTTGAGTAGACAGATGCGGACATCGATAGTTAACATATCATTGTTCATAAAATGGATACATTTATGCAGTTATGTCCTCTATCAATGACTGGTTTCGATCGATACATTCAGTGGCTGATCTTGTTACATTTATGTATTTATGTCCCCATCAGTGCCTGACCTTATTATCAGACTCATTGTTCTGGGTCTGCTCTTATCTAAAGTGCCTCAAACTCTGACCAGCTTTCTGCAGCAATTCAGATACTGCAGGTTTTAACTTTTTGTGTAACTGTCTGTGCTAAAAGCCAGTGCCTTTTAATGTCCCTTCCCAGGTAACCATTTTGTGCCATCACTTTAATTCTACCAGAACAGTGAGAATGTTATAGGCTCTGGAACTGGGATTGTGAGAATGTTATTGACTCTGGAACTGGGATTGTGAGAATGTTATAGACTCTGGGACAGGGATTGTGAGAATGTTATAGACTCTGGGATAGGGATTGTGAGAATGTTATCAATTCTGGAACTGGGATTGTGAGAATGTTATCGATTCTGGAACTGGGATTCTGAGCATGTTATCGATTCTGGAACTCGGATTGTGGGAATGTCATCGATTCTGGAACTCGGATTGTGAGAATGTTATAGACTCTGGAACTGGGATTGTGAGAATGTTATCCATTCTGGGACTGAGATTGTGAGAATGTTATCGATTCTGGAACTGGTATTGTGAGAATGTTATCGCTTCTAGGACTGGGATTGTGAGAATGTTGTCGATTCTGGGACTGGGATTGTGAGAATGTTATAGACTCTGGAACTGGGATTGTGAGAATGTTATCGATACTGGGACTAGGATTGTGAGAATGTTATCGATTCTGGGACTGGGATTGTGAGAATGTTATCGATTCTGGGACTAGGATTGTGAGAATGTTATCGATTCTGGGACTGGGATTGTGAGAATGTTATCGATTCTGGGACTAGGATTGTGAGAATGTTATCGATTCTGGGACTGGGATTGTGAGAATGTTATAGACTCTGGTACTGGGATTGTGAGAATGTTATCGATTCTGGGACTGGGATTGTGAGAATGTTATCGATTCTGGGACTGGGATTGTGAGAATGTTATCGATTCTGGGACTGGAATTGTGAGAATGATCTTGATTCTCGGACTGGGAGTGTGAGAATGTTAACGATTCTGGAAATGGGATTGTGAGAATGTTATCGATTCTGGAACTGGGATTGTGAGACTGCTATGGACTCTGGAACTGGGATTGTGAGAATGATATCACTTCTGGAACTGGGATTGTGAGAATGTTATTGATTCTGGGACTAGGATTGTGAGAATGCTACAGACTCTGGAACTGGGATTGTGAGAATGTTATAGACTCTGGGACTAGGATTGTGAGAATGTTATCGATTCTGGGACTGGGATTGTGAGAATGTTATCGATTCTGGGACTGGGATTGTGAGAATGTTATCGATTCTGGGACTGGGTTTGTGAGAATGTTATCGATTCGGGAACTGGGATTGTGAGAATGTTATCAATTCTCGGACTAGGATTGTGGGAATGTTATCGATTCTGGGACTTGGATTGTGAGAATGTTATCGATTCTGGCCCTGGGATGGTGAGAATGTTATCGATTCTGCAACTGGGATTGTGTGAATGTTATCAATTCTGGGACTGGGATTGTGAGAATGTTATAGACTCTGGGACTAGGATTGTGAGAATGTTATCAATTCTGGGACTGGGATTGTGAGAATGTTATCGATTCCGGGACTGGGATTGTGAAAATGATCTCGATTCTGGGACTGGGATTGTGAGAATGTTATCGATTCTGGGACTGGGATTGTGAGAATGTTATCGATTCTGGGACTGGGATTGTGAGAATGATCTCGATTCTGGGACTGGGATTGTGAGAATGTTATCGATTCTGAGACTGGGATTGTGAGAATGTTATCGATTCTGGAACTGGGATTGTGAGAATGTTATCGCTTCTAGGACGGTGATTGTGAGAATGTTATCGATTCTGGGACTGGGATTGTGAGAATGATCTCGATTGTCGGACTGGGAGTGTGAGAATGTTAACGATTCTGGAAATGGGATTGTGAGAATGTTATCGATTCTGGACCAGGAATTGTGAGAATGATATAAACTCTGGAAATGGGATTGTGAGAATGTTATCGATTCAGGGACTGGGATTGTGAGAATGTTATCGATTCTGGAACTGGGATTGTGAGAAGTTTATCGATTCTGGAGCTGGAATTGTGAGAATGTTATTGATTCCGGGACTGGAATTGTGAGAATGTTATAGACTGTGGACTGGGATTGTGAGAATGTTATCGATTCTAGAACCGGAATTGTGAGAATGTTATCGATTCTGGAACTTGGATTGTGAGAATGTTATTGATTCTGGGCCTGAGATTGTGAGAATTCTATAGACTCTGGAACTGGGATTGTGAGAATGTTATCGTCTCTGGAACTGGGATAGTGAGAATGTTATCAATTCTAAGACTGGAATTGTGAGAATGTTATTGATTCTGGGACTGGGATTGTGAGAACGATATAGACTCTGGCACTGGGATTGTGAGAATGTTATAGACTCTGGGACTGGGAATGTGGGAATGTTATCGATTCTGGGACTGGGATTGTGATAATGTTATTGACTCGGGAACTGCGATTGTGAGAATGTTATAGACACTGGACTGGGATTGTGAGAATGTTATTGATTCTGGAACTGTGATCGTGGGAATGTTATCGATTCTGGGGCTGGGATTGTGAGAATGTTATCGATTCTGGGACTGGGATTGTGAGAATGTTATAGACTCTGGAACTGGAAGATTGGGAATGTTATAGGCTCTTGAACTGTGTTCGTGAGAATGTTATCAATTCTAGAACCGGGATTGTGAGAATGTTTATCAATTCTGGGATTGGGATTGAGAGAATGCTATCGATTCTGGAACTGGGATTGTGAGAATATTATCGATTCCGGGACTGGGATTGTGAGAATGTTATCGTTTCTGGAACTGGGATTGCGAGAATGTTATCGATTCTGGGACTGGGATTGTGAGAATGTTATAGACTCTGGGACTGGGATTGTAAGAATGTTGTCGATTCTGGGACTGGGATTGTGAGAATGTTATAGACTCTGGAGTGTGATTGTGAGTATGATATCGATTCTGGAACCCGGATTGTGAGAATGTTATAAGCTCTGGAACTGGGATTGTGAGAATGTTATAGACTCTGGGACTGGGAATGTGGGAATGTTATCGATTCTGGGACTGGGATTGTGATAATGTTATTGACTCTGGACTGGGATTGTGAGAGTGTTATTGATTCTGGAACTGGTATCGTGGGAATGTTATCGATTCTGGGACTGGGATTGTGAGAATGTTATCGATTCTGGGACTGGGATTGTGAGAATGTTATTGATTCTGGGACTGAGATTGTGGGAATTTTATAGAATCTGGAACTGGGATTGTGAGAATGTTATAGACTCTGGGACTGGCATTGTGAGAATGTTATCGATTCTGGAACTGGGATTGTGAGAATGTTACAGACTCTGGGACTGGGATTGTGAGAATGGTATCAATTCTGGAACTGGGATTGTGAGAATGTTATAGACTCTGGAACTGGGATTGTGAGAATACTATCAATGCTGGAACTGGGATTGTGAGAATGTTATCGATTCTGGGACTGGGATTGTGAGAATGTTATCGATTCTGGGACTGGGATTGTGAGAATTTTATAGAATCTGGAACTGGGATTGTGAGAAAGTTATAGACTCTGGGACTGGGATTGTGAGAATGTTTTCGATTCTGGGACTGGGATTGTGAGAATCTGACGCAAATCTTTGTCTCATCACTGGACACAGGTGAGGTCCCAGAGGATTGGAGGATAGCCAATGTGGTCCCGTTATTTAAGAAGGGTAGGAAGGATAACCCGGGTAATTATAGGCCGGTGAGCTTGACGTCCGTGGTGGGGAAGTTGTTGGAGAAGATTCTTAAAGATAGGATGTATGCGCATTTAGAAAGGAATAAACTCATTAACGATAGTCAACATGGTTTTGTGAGAGGGAGGTCATGCCTCACTAACCTGGTGGTGTTTTTTGAAGAAGTGACCAAAATGGTTGACGAAGGAAGGGCCGTGGATGTTGTCTATATGGACTTTAGTAAAGCGTTTGACAAAGTCCCTCATGGTAGGCTAGTGAAAAAGGTTGGATCCCATGGGATAAAGGGGGAGGTGGCTAGATGGGTGGAGAACTGGCTTGGTCATAGAAGACAGAGGGTGGTAGTGGAAGGGTCTTTTTCCGGCTGGAGGCCTGTGACTAGTGGTGTACCGCAGGGCTCTGTATTGGGACCTCTGCTGTTTGTGATTTATATAAATGATCTGGAAGAAGGAGTAACTGGGGTGATCAGTAAGTTTGCGGACGACACAAAACTGGCAGGACTTGCAGATAGTGAGGAACATTGTCAGAGGCTACAGAAGGATATAGATAGGCTGGAAATTTGGGCAAGGAAATGGCAGATGGAGTTCAATCCTGATAAATGCGAAGTGATGCATTTTGGTGGGAATAATGTAAGGAGGAGCTACACGATAAATGGAAGAACCATAAAGGGTGTAGAGACGCAGAGGGACCTGGGTGTGCAAGTCCACAGATCTTTGAAGGTGACGTCACAGGTGGAGAAGGTGGTGAAGAAGGCATATGGCATGCTTGCCTTTATAGGACGGGGCATAGAGTATAAAAGTTGGGGTCTGATGTTGCAGATGTATAGAACGTTGGTTCGGCCGCATTTGGAATACTGCGTCCAGTTCTGGTCGCCACACTACCAGAAGGACGTGGAGGCTTTGGAGAGAGTACAGAGGAGGTTTACCAGGATGTTGCCTGGTATGGAGGGGCTTGGTTATGAGGAGAGATTGGGGAAACTGGGGTTGTTCTCCTTGGAAAGACGGAGGATGAGGGGAGACTTAATAGAGGTGTATAAAATTATGAAAGGCATAGATAGGGTGAACGGTGGGAAGCTTTTCCCCAGGTCGGTGGTGACGTTCACGAGGGGTCATAGGTTCAAGGTGAAGGGGGGGAGGTTTAACACAGATATCAGAAGGACATATTTCACACAGAGGGTCGTGGGGGCCTGGAATGTGTTGCCGGGCAAGGTGGTGGAGGCGGACACACTGGGAACGTTTAAGACTTATCTAGACAGCTATATGAACGGAGTGGGAATGGAGGGATACAAAAGAGTGGTCTAGTTTGGACCAGGGAGCGGCGCGAGCTAATTGTTCCTTGTTTCTCGTGGAAGTGGAAATGACTCGGGTTGGGAAGCATTTTCCGATCAGGGCCATTGTGATCTCCTGGACTCGTTTCGATCGCCTCAGGGGGTCGGAGAGGAATTTCCCAGATTTTTCTTTTCCCCATATTGGCCCTGGGGTTTTTCACTCTGGGTTTTTGCCTCTCCCTGGAGATCACATGGTCTAAAAGGGGGGGGTGGGGGTGAGTTAATAGGTTGTAATGAACAAAGCATCGTAGCTGTGGGGGACAGCTCGGTGGATAGGATATTGGTATGTAGATAGGCTGGAAAATTGGGCGGGGATCCTGGATTCAGGATTCAATCCTGGACCGGGGAGCGGCGCGGGCTTGGAGGGCCGAAGGGCCTGTTCCTGTGCTGTATTGTTCTTTGTTCTTTGTAATGTTGTTGATTCTGGGACTGAGATTGTGAGAATTTTATAGAATCTGGAACTGGGATTGTGAGAATGTTATAGACTCTGGGACTGGCATTGTGAGAATGTTATCGATTCTGGAACTGGGATTGTGAGAATGTTCTCGAATCTGGAACTGGGATTGTGAGAATGTTATTGATTCTGGGACGGTGATTGTGAGAATGTTATCGATTCTGGGACTGGGATTGTGAGAATGATCTCGATTGTCGGACTGGGAGTGTGAGAATGTTAACGATTCTGGAAATGGGATTGTGAGAATGTTATCGATTCTGGACCAGGAATTGTGAGAATGATATAAACTCTGGAAATGGGATTGTGAGAATGTTATCGATTCAGGGACTGGGATTGTGAGAATGTTATCGATTCTGGAACTGGGATTGTGAGAATGTTATTGATTCCGGGACTGGAATTGTGAGAATGTTATAGACTGTGGACTGGGATTGTGAGAATGTTATCGATTCTAGAACCGGAATTGTGAGAATGTTATCGATTCTGGAACTTGGATTGTGAGAATGTTATTGATTCTGGGCCTGAGATTGTGAGAATTCTATAGACTCTGGAACTGGGATTGTGAGAATGTTATCGTCTCTGGAACTGGGATAGTGAGAATGTTATCAATTCTAAGACTGGAATTGTGAGAATGTTATTGATTCTGGGACTGGGATTGTGAGAACGATATAGACTCTGGCACTGGTATTGTGAGAATGTTATAGACTCTGGGACTGGGAATGTGGGAATGTTATCGATTCTGGGACTGGGATTGTGATAATGTTATTGACTCGGGAACTGCGATTGTGAGAATGTTATAGACACTGGACTGGGATTGTGAGAATGTTATTGATTCTGGAACTGTGATCGTGGGAATGTTATCGATTCTGGGGCTGGGATTGTGAGAATGTTATAGACTCTGGAACTGGAAGATTGGGAATGTTATAGGCTCTTGAACTGTGTTCGTGAGAATGTTATCAATTCTAGAACCGGGATTGTGAGAATGTTTATCAATTCTGGGATTGGGATTGAGAGAATGCTATCGATTCTGGAACTGGGATTGTGAGAATATTATCGATTCTGGGACTGGGATTGTGAGAATGTTATCGTTTCTGGAACTGGGATTGCGAGAATGTTATTGATTCTGGGACTGGGATTGTGAGAATGTTATAGACTCTGGGACTGGGATTGTAAGAATGTTGTCGATTCTGGGACTGGGATTGTGAGAATGTTATAGACTCTGGAGTGTGATTGTGAGTATGATATTGATTCTGGAACCCGGATTGTGAGAATGTTATAAGCTCTGGAACTGGGATTGTGAGAATGTTATAGACTCTGGGACTGGGAATGTGGGAATGTTATCGATTCTGGGACTGGGATTGTGATAATGTTATTGACTCTGGACTGGGATTGTGAGAGTGTTATTGATTCTGGAACTGGTATCGTGGGAATGTTATCGATTCTGGGACTGGGATTGTGAGAATGTTATCGATTCTGGGACTGGGATTGTGAGAATGTTATCGATTCTGGAACTTGGATTGTGAGAATGTTATTGATTCTGGGCCTGAGATTGTGAGAATTCTATAGACTCTGGAACTGGGATTGTGAGAATGTTATCGTCTCTGGAACTGGGATAGTGAGAATGTTATCAATTCTAAGACTGGAATTGTGAGAATGTTATTGATTCTGGGACTGGGATTGTGAGAACGATATAGACTCTGGCACTGGGATTGTGAGAATGTTATAGACTCTGGGACTGGGAATGTGGGAATGTTATCGATTCTGGGACTGGGATTGTGATAATGTTATTGACTCGGGAACTGCGATTGTGAGAATGTTATAGACACTGGACTGGGATTGTGAGAATGTTATTGATTCTGGAACTGTGATCGTGGGAATGTTATCGATTCTGGGGCTGGGATTGTGAGAATGTTATAGACTCTGGAACTGGAAGATTGGGAATGTTATAGGCTCTTGAACTGTGTTCGTGAGAATGTTATCAATTCTAGAACCGGGATTGTGAGAATGTTTATCAATTCTGGGATTGGGATTGTGAGAATGCTATCGATTCTGGAACTGGGATTGTGAGAATATTATCGATTCCGGGACTGGGATTGTGAGAATGTTATCGTTTCTGGAACTGGGATTGCGAGAATGTTATTGATTCTGGGACTGGGATTGTGAGAATGTTATAGACTCTGGGACTGGAATTGTAAGAATGTTGTCGATTCTGGGACTGGGATTGTGAGAATGTTATAGACTCTGGAGTGTGATTGTGAGTATGATATCGATTCTGGAACCCGGATTGTGAGAATGTTATAAGCTCTGGAACTGGGATTGTGAGAATGTTATAGACTCTGGGACTGGGAATGTGGGAATCTTATCGATTCTGGGACTGGGATTGTGATAATGTTATTGACTCTGGACTGGGATTGTGAGAGTGTTATTGATTCTGGAACTGGTATCGTGGGAATGTTATCGATTCTGGGACTGGGATTGTGAGAATGTTATCGATTCTGGGACTGGGATTGTGAGAATGTTATTGATTCTGGGACTGAGATTGTGGGAATTTTATAGAATCTGGAACTGGGATTGTGAGAATGTTATAGACTCTGGGACTGGCATTGTGAGAATGTTGTCGATTCTGGAACTGGGATTGTGAGAATGTTCTCGCATCTGGAACTGGGATTGTGAGAATGTTACAGACTCTGGAACTGGGATTGTGAGAATGGTATCAATTCTGGAACTGGGATTGTGAGAATGTTATAGACTCTGGAACTGGGATTGTGAGAATACTATCGATGCTGGAACTGGGATTGTGAGAATGTTATCGATTCTGGGACTGGGATTGTGAGAATGTTATCGATTCTGGGACTGGGATTGTGAGAATGTTATCGATTCTGGGACTGGGATTGTGAGAATGTTATCGATTCTGGGACTGGGATTGTGAGAATGTTATTGATTCTGGGACTGAGATTGTGAGAATTTTATAGAATCTGGAACTGGGATTGTGAGAAAGTTATAGACTCTGGGACTGGGATTGTGAGAATGTTTTCGATTCTGGGACTGGGATTGTGAGAATGTTGTTGATTCTGGGACTGAGATTGTGAGAATTTTATAGAATCTGGAACTGAGATTGTGAGAAAGTTATAGACTCTGGGACTGGGATTGTGAGAATGTTTTCGATTCTGGGACTGGGATTGTGAGAATGTTGTTGATTCTGGGACTGAGATTGTGAGAATTTTATCGAATCTGGAACTGGGATTGTGAGAATGTTATCGATTCTGGGACTGGCATTGTGAGAATGTTATCGATTCTGGAACTGGGATTGTGAGAATGTTCTCGAATCTGGAACTGGGATTGTGAGAATGTTATTGATTCTGGGACTACGATGGTGAGAAGGTTATCGATTCTGGGGATGGGAACCAGAGTGCCAGAGCAGATAGTGGAGCGGGGGTGAAAATAAATGATGTTAATAGTTCATGCAAAATCACAAATAGAAGGGTTATGTGTGGTGCTAATAACCTTATAAGGTGTGTCTATTTCAATGCCAGGAGTATTGTGGGGAAGGCAGACGAGCTGAGGGCATGGATAGACACATGGAATTATGACATTATAGCCATTAGTGAAACTTGGCTACAGGAGGGGCAGGACTGGCAGCTCAATGTTCCAGGGTTCTGATGTTTCAGACGTGATAGAGGCAGAGGGATGAAGGGTGGCGGGGTGGCATTGCTACTCAGGGAAAATGTTACAGCAGTGCTCAGGCAGGACAGATTAGAGGGCTTGTCTACCGAGGCCATATGGGTGGAGCTGAGAAACGGGAAAGGTATGACCACATTAATGGGGTTGTATTATAGACCACCCAATAGTCAGTGAGAATTGGAGGAGCAAATCTGCAGAGAGATTGCAGACAACTGCAGGAAACATAAAGTTGTGATAGTTGGGGATTTTAATTTTCCACATAAAGATTGGGACTCCCATACAGTTAAAGGTCTAGACAGGTTAGAGTTTGTAAAATATGTTCAGGAAAATTTTCGAAATCAATATATAGAGGTACCAACGAGAGAGGATGCAATATTAGATCTCCTATTAGGAAACGAGTTAGGACAAGTGACGGAAGTGTGTATAGGGGAACACTTTGGTTCCAGTGATCATAACGCCATTAGTTTCAACTTGATCATGGATAAAGATAGATCTGCTCCCCGGGTTGAGGTTCTAAACTGGAAAAAGGCCAAATGTGAAGAAATGAGAAAGGATCTAAAAAACGTGGATTGGAACAGGCTGTTCTCTGGCAAGGATGTGATTGGTAAGTGGGAGGCCTTCAAAGGAGAAATTTTGAGAGTGCAGAGTTTGTATGTTCCTGTCAGGATTAAAGGCAAAGTGAATAAGAATAAGGAACCTTGGTTCTCGAGGGATATTGGAACTCTGATAAAGAAGGAGAGAGAGATGTATGACATGTATAGGCAACAGGGAGCAAATAAGATGTTTGAGGAGTATAAAACGCGCAAGAAACTACTTAAGAAAGAAATCAGGAGGGCTAAAAGAAGACATGAGGTTGCTTTGGCAGACAAGGTGAAGGATAATCCTAAGAGCTTCTACAGGTATATTAAGAGCAAAAGGATAGTAAGGGATAAAATTAGTCCTCTTGAAGATCAGAGTGGTCGGCTATGTATGGAACCAAAAGAAATGGGGGAGATATTAAATGGGTTTTTGCATCCATATTTACTAAGGAAACTGGCATGGAGTCTATGGAAATAAGGCAAACAAGTAGGAAGGTCATGGAACCTATACAGATTAAAGGGGAGGAGGTGCTTGCTGTCTTGAGGCAAATCAGAGTAGATAAATCCCCAGGACCGGACAGGGTATTCCCTCGGACCTTGAAGGAGACTAGTGTTGAAATTGCAGGGGCCCTGGCAGATATATTTAAAATGTCGGTATCCACGGGTGAGGTGCCGGATGATTGGAGGATAGTTCATGTGGTTCCATTGTTTAAAAAAGGCTCAAAAAGTAATGCGGGAAATTATAGGTCGGTAAGTTTGACGTCAGTAGTAGGTAAATTATTGGAAGGAGTACTAAGAGATATGATCTACAAATATTTGGATAGACAGGGACTTATTAGGGAGAGTCAACATGGCTTTGTGCGTGGTAGGTCATGTTTAACCAATCTATTAGAGTTTTTCGAGGAGGTTACCAGGAAAGTGAATGAAGGGAAGACAGTGGATGTTGTCTACATGGACTTCAGTAAGGCCTTTGACAAGGTCCCGCAGGAAGGTTCAGTCGCTAGGTATACATGGAGAGGTAGTAAATTGGATTAGATATTGGCTCAATGGAAGAAGCCAGAGAAAGGTAGTGGAAGATTGCTTCTCTGAGTGGAGGCCTGTGACTAGTGGTGTGCCACAGGGATCAGTGCTGGGTCCATTGTTGTTTGTCATCTATATCAATGATCTGGATGATAATGTGGTAAATTGGATCAGCAAGTTTGCTGATGATACAAAGATTGGAGGTGTAGTGGACAGTGAGGAAGGTTTTCAAAGCTTGCAGAGGGATTTGGACTAGCTCGAAAAATGGGCTGAAAAATGGCAGATGGAGTTTAATGCAGACAAGTGTGAGATATTGCACTTTGGAAGGACAAACCAAGGTAGAACATACAAGGTAAATGGTAGAACACTGAAGAGTGCAGTAGAACAGAGGGATCTGGGAATACAGATACATAATTCCCGAAAAGTGGCGTCACAGGTAGATAGAGTCGTAAAGAGTGCTTTTGGTACATTAGCCTTTATAAATCAAAGTATTGAGTATAAGAGTTGGAATGTTATGGTGAGGTTGTATAAGACATTGGTGAGGCCGAATTTAGAGTATTGTGTGCAGTTTTGGTCACCTAATTACGGAAGGATATTAATAAGGTTGAAAGAGTGCAGAAAAGGTTTACAAGGATGTTGCCGGGACTTGAGAAACTGAGTTACAGAGAAAGGTTGAATAGGTTAGGACTTTATTCCCTGGAGCGTAGAAGAATGAGGGGAGATTTGATAGAGCTGTATAAAATTATGATGGGTATAGATAGAGTGAATGCAAGCAGGCTTTTTCCACTGACGCTAGGGGAGAAAAAAACCAGAGGGCATGGGTTAAGGGTGAAGGGGGAAGAGTTTAAAGGGAATATTAGGGGGGGCTTCTTCACAAAGAGAGTGGTGGGAGTGTGGAATGAGCTGCCAGATGAAGTGGTGAATGTGGGCTCATTTTTAACATTTAAGAAAAACTTGGACATGGACATGGATGAGAGGGGTGTGGAGGGATATGGTCCAGGTGTAGGTTAGTGGGACTAGGCAGGAAAATGGTTCGGCACAGCCAAAAAGGGCCAAAAGGCCTGTATTGGTGCTGTAATGTTCTATGGTTCTATGGTTCTATTGTTCTAGGACTGGGATTGTGAGAATGTTATCAATTCTAGAACTGGGATTGTGAGAATGTGATCGATTCTGGAACTGGGATTGTGAGAATGTTATCAATTCTAGAACTGGGATAGTGAGAATGTTGTCGATTCTGGGACTGGGTTTGTGATAATGTTATAGACTCTGGAACTGGGATTATGAGAATGTTATCGATTCTGGAACATGGAATTGTGAAAATGTTATCGATTCAGGGACTGGAATTGTGAGAATGTTATACGCTCTGGACTGGGATTGTGAGAATGTTATCGTATCTGGGATTGGGGTTGTGAGAATGTTATCAATTCTGTGACTGGGATTGTGAGAATGTTAACGATTCTGGAACTGGGATTGTGAGAATGTTATACGATTCTGGGACTGGGATTGTGAGAATGTTATCAATTCTGGGACTGGGATTGTGAGAATGTTATCGATTCTGGGACTGGGATTGTGACAATGTTATGGACTCAGGGACTGGGATTGTGAGAATGTTATAGACTCTGGAACTGGGGTTGTGGGAATGTTATAGACTCTGGAACTGAGATTGTGAGGATGTTATAGATTCTGGAACTGGGGTTGTGAGAATGTTTAGACTCTGGGACTGGGATTGTGAGAATGCTATCGATTCTAGGACTGGAATTGTGAGAATGTTATCGATTCTGGGACTGGGATTGTGACAATGTTATGGACTCAGGGACTGGGATTGTGAGAATGTTATAGACTCTGGAACTGGGGTTGTGAGAATGTTATAGACTCTGGAACTGAGATTGTGAGGATGTTATAGATTCTGGAACTGGGGTTGTGAGAATGTTTAGACTCTGGGACTGGGATTGTGAGAATGCTATCGATTCTAGGACTGGAATTGTGAGAATGTTATCAATTCTGGGACTGGGGTTGTGAGAAAGTTATCGATTCTGGAACTGGGATTGTGAGAATGTTATAGACTCGCACTGGGATTGTGAAGATGGTGTCGATTCTGGAACTGGGATTGTGAGAATGTTATAGGTTTTGGTACTGGGATTGTGAGAATGTAATCAATTCTGGGACGGAGGAGTGAGAATGTTATCAATTCTGGGACTGGGAGAGTGAGAATGTTATAGACTCTGGTAATGGAGATGTGAAAATAGTACAGACACTGGGATAATGATCCTGCCAAATGTGGCTTTGTAGCACCACTGGTGCCAGCAGTACGCAAGCCTGGAGTTCGTAAACTGACAGCTAAGTCTCATACATTCACTGCCCACACAGTCTCTGCAGCTCACCATGATTGTGAGGATGTTAACTCAGGAATGCTGTCCATGTGCCACATTGTGGACTGATTGTGATGTCAAACAGTGTCTAATGCTGACATTATGCCTAATTTCTATTTTGGATATCGCAGGTCACAATGTTCCAAACACTCCCAGCTGAATATACATTCAAATGCATGAGGGAGCCCTCACTAGTGTTATTGAAAGAGATCACCATGAAACCTCAAGAGATGGTGCTGGATTCCAAAAGCCAGGCTGCAAGGGAGATGGGATTCGTAGTAATATCTGGTTCCCCATGAGTGCAGGATGCCATTTGACTGCACAAATGTGACCTTGAGAGCTCCTTGGCAGCAGCCTGTGAGATTCATCAGTTGAAAAGGATTTCACTCTCTGAAAGTCCAGCTAATGAGTGATCACAGAAAGTAGAAACTGCATGTATGTGCTTAGTACCCAGGGAAATCTCATGACTCTTACATTTTGAGCCACTCACAGATCCCATAGATCTTTGCAGGACCTGAACAATTAAAGGACTGGCTCCTTGTGGACAAGGGATACACCCAGAAGATGTGGCTGATGGCAGCAGTTCACCATCCAGAGTGTTGCTGAAAAGAAGTACAATGCTGCACAAGTCTCCACCAGGTCATTGATAGAGGAGACAATATGTCCCCTGAAGATACAGTTCTGATGTTTGGACTATTCAGGCAAGGCTCTCCAATACTTACAGCAGAGAGTGTCCTGGATCACCTGCAAAGAGGGGATGTCTTGCCTGACAGAGACACGGAGGAGTGAGAAGTCTCCTCTGATAAGGAGGACATTGAAGAGGATAGATCTGAAGAGGGCCAGACACATGAAGAGGTTACATCGGGGTACAACATGGCACATGTTCCATGACAATTTGATAGCTACCAGATGGCAGGTGAGGACCTAGAAACTATCATTATCACGAAAGAGGTAGTGTTGGGCAAGCTAATGGGGCTAAAGGTAGACAAGTCTCCTGGCCCTGATGGAATGCATCCCAGGGTACTAAAAGAGATGGCGGGGGAAATAGTAAATGCACTAGTGGTAATTTATCAAAATTTGCTGGACTCTGGGGTGGTTCCCGCAGATTGGAAAACAGCAAATGTGACGCTACTGTTTGAAAAAAGGAGGTAGACAAAAGGCGGGTAACTATAGGCTGGTTAGCTTAACTTCTGTAGTAGGGAAAATGCTTGAATCTATCATCAAGGAAGAAATAGCGAGACATCTGGATATAAATGTTCCCATTGGGAAGACACAGCATGGGTTCATGAAGGGCAGGTCATGTTTGATTAATTTGGTGGAATTCTTTGAGAACATTTCATGTGCAGTGGACAATGGGAACCTGTGGATGTGGTGTATCTGGATTTCCAGAAGGCATTTGACAAGGTGCCGCACCAAAGGCATAAGATAAAGGTGCACGGTGTTACGGGTAATGTATTAGCATGGATAGAGGATTGGTTAACTAACAGAAAGCAAAGAGTCGGGGTAAATGGGTGTTTTTCTGGTTGGCGATCAGTGACTAGTGGTGTGCCTCAGGGATCAGTGTTGGGACCGCAATTGTTTACGACTTACATAGATGATTTGGAGTTGGGGATCAAGTGTAGTGTGTCAAAATTCGCAGATGACACTAAGAGCCGGATTTTACCATTTTGATTCTAAGTGCTGAATCAATTCAGATCCGATTTGGAAATCTGTTCCCAGGCGCCCCCATACGCACTCAGCCTGAAAATAAAATCGCGAGTCTGAATTGCGCTGTGGGCGGGGCTTATCGTGCCCGAAACGCTGCTGGTCTGATTGGAATTTTGAACTGCACATGCGCAGTGAGAAAAAAAATTTGAAAAAACGTGCCTCTGTCACATCGCTCCTGGGCTGCAAAAAGTGGAAAAAGCAGCCCGGGAGTGCTGGCCCCCACAGACATCACCCTACCCCCACAACATAACTGTCCCCCTTATCCACCCACCCCCCCCCCCCCCGCTACCCAGACTGATCGTGACCCCCTGCCCCCTGTTCCCCGCCACCGACCACCCGCAGGGGGGGCAGCTGTCCCCACTTGCCTCCCCGCCCCGCCAGAGAGCGATCAGACTTCCCTCCTCCTCCCCCATCAGAGATACATCTAACCCACCTCCCTCCTCTCTCCCCCCCTCACCAGAAAGCAATCTGGCCCGCCTCCCTCCCCCCAACCCCTAACCAGGGAACCATCTGGCTTCCCTCCTCCCCCCACTCCCGCAGAGAATGATCAGGCCTCCCCCCTCCCCCCCACCCCGCCCCCACCAAAGAACAATCGGGCCTCCCTCCACCACCACCCCCCCCGCCCCCCCCCCCCCCCCCCCCCTCACCAATCGCAGTCAGAGAGTCGTTGGAAGCTCTGAACTGATCTCTTCAGAAGCTGGAGCACCCTAAATAGACCTTTGCCGAGCAAGTCTGTTTCGCGCCGAATCTGGACGGGCAAACGCGATGATAAAGGGGGAAATGCTGGTAAAGCTGGGTGGGCAGCATATTAATTCAATTTAAATGCATGCATTTAACTGCCGTTGCACCTGTTTCGGGCGCGATTCAGATCGCGGCCATTTTCAGGCCTTGGTAAAGTGGGCATCTGCGCAGATGCGGGCGTGGATTGTGCTAATGGCCTCACACCCGACTTTACCAAGTTTTCACGCCCGAAAATGGGCGTGACGCAATAATAAAATCGGGCCTTAAGATGAGTGGCAGAGCAAAGTGTGCAGAGGATGCTGAAAGTCTGCAAAGAGATGTAGATAGTCTAAGTGAGTGGGCGAGGGTCTGGCAGATGGAGTACAGTTTTGATAAATGTGAGATCATCCATTTTGGTAGGAATAACAGCAAAATGGACTATTATTTAAATGGTAAAAAATTGCAGCATGCTGCTGTGCAGAGGGACCTGGGAATCACAAGGAGTTGGTTTGCAGGTGCAGCAGGTAATTAAGAAGGCAAATGGAATTTTCTCCTTCATTGCTAGAGGGATGGAGTTTAAAAACAGCGAGATTATGTTGCAGCTGTATAAGATGCTGGTGAGGTCACACCTGGAGTACTGTGTACAGTTTTGGTCTCCTTATTTGAGAAAGGATATACGGGCACTGGAGGAGATGCAGAGGAGATTCACTAGGTTGATTCCGGAGTTGAGAGGATTGGCTTATGAGAGGAGAGACTGAGTAAACTGGGGCTATACTCATTGGAATTCAGAAGAATGAGGGGAGATCTTATAGAAACATATAAGATTATAAGGTGCTGGGGGGTAGGTACAGGGGAAATGTTAGGGGGAAATTTTTCACACAGGGTGGTGGGCGAGTGGAATCGGCTGCCGTCAGTGGTGGTGGAGGCAAACTCAATAGGGTCTTTTAAGAGACTCCTGGATGAGTACATGGGACTTAATAGGATAGAAGGTTATAGGTAGGCCTAAAAGGTAGGGATATGTTCGGCACAACTTGTGGGGCCGAAGGGCCTGTTTTGTGCTGTAGCTTTTCTATGTTTCTATTATGAAGGGAATAGATAAGATAGAAGCAGGGAAGTTGTTTCCACTAGCAAGTGAAACTAGAACTAGTGGGCATGGCTTCAAAATAAGGGGGAGCAGATTTAGGGCTGAGTTGAGGAGGAACTTCTTCACCCAAAGGATTGTGAATCTGTGGAATTCCCTGCCCAGTGAAGCGATTGAGGCTACCTCATTGAATGTTTTTAAGGCAAGGATAGATACATTTTTGAACAGTAAAGGAATTAAGGGTTATGGTGAGCGGGCGGGTAAGTGGAGCTGAGTCCCCGAAAAGATCAGCCATGATCTTATTGAATGGCGGAACAGGCTCAAGGGGCCAGATGGTCTGCTCCTGCTCCTAGTTCTTATTGTCTTATGTTCTTAGATTCCAGAGGAGTAATGTGCCTACACAATCACATATTTGTTTGTTTCTCTCGCCTTGCTGCCTGGAAGACTCCAGCACCTTTTTGCTCAGAGAGAATTACTCTCAAAAGTTTTCTTAGAGATTAAAGAAATATCAATGCTCAACATCTGCCCTGATTTTGGGTTAATCACTTGAATACGCTAAGCCGCAGTTAAATGTGCAGCCCTGACAATACATGGCCACTGTAGAACTTGATCAGCACTCCCTTCTCCCATGACCTTCAGGAACTTGAAATGGAATAGTGATTTCATCCATGGTCCCACTAAGTCTGTGTGCAGGTGGCTTATAAGCAGCTGGAACTCATAGTTAGCCAGGAATGCTCTCCTGTCACCCTAACACCTGATCTCAAAGAGGAGCCGACCAGACAGATCACTCTCTCAGGCATAAGCAGATGGATGGCTCAACAGGGAGCAACAGCATGAGAACACCGTACATCCCCTCGCCATTGCTCCTCAATGCAGATTGATGAGGCATCATCTTACTACTGCCCCACTTGATCGCCACTCATTCATCATAAACCTAGGAGCCTTGACATCTTGACCGTGCAGTTAGGTTTTGAGATCTATTTGCCATGGCCTCAGTGAGGGCGCCTCACCTCGACAGTGGTTTGCCAAGCTGCATTCGCTCAGAACGCTGCAATCCTCTATTAAAAGTCTCTGTCGTAGATGGCCTTTGCATTAGGGTGAGAACATGAGCCGTCATTTTAGACATGTCAACCAAGGTCCAACCTTTTCCTGCTCAAATCCTGCAGAGGCCTTAACGTTCTACCAATACATCACATTGAAAGCATCACAGTCTCGTGATGGTACAACACACAAACCCATTCTTGCCCATTCTGTCACTAGAGTCACTAGCAACCCTGTCATCAACTCAATTTGAGTGTCCTACCTTTACCCAAGGACGCTGACACCCTTGGCAAGGAGGCGAGCAGGCCCATCGAAACTACATGTAAACTTTGGTAATAGCTTCAGCCAGATGAAAACACACCGCTTAAATCCCACACTCTAATTCAAGTCTAGCTACAGTCAAGGCTAATGGGCCTGTCGTATTCTTACTCACATCGTCCAGTTGAATGATCGCTGGAAATGACAAATCACCAAGGAAGGTGAATGGCCTCACCATATCTTACTCCAAACACTTAGGGTAGCCTCTGGGTTTCAATTGTTATGATTACAATGTCCAACAGCAGTTTCTCTCACCTGACCTTGGCGCACACGTAGCTGATTTAAGTCACCAAGAGTAATTGTGCCATCCACAAACAACTGACATCAGCAGCAGCAGTAAATACAATGACCTCAATGAGCACATTTTCTGTGGCCACAACATGGTTAACTGTGAAAATTTGCTGACATGAATATTGGCCAGCAACACACTGATAACTGATGGCCATTGCCTAATGTTGAACATAAGCCATTATAAACTACTTAGCCTGGTGATAATATGTGAGAACTGAATTGGTAGATGTTCCTGATGAGATTCAATTGGGGTCAACATTCTGAAGTCTGAACTGATCCCAAAACTTTGAAGCAATGAATAAAAATGTGAGACTTGCAAATGGATAAATACAATATATATATACAAATGTAAAGACGACATACAATGAGTGTACACCCACCTGTGTGCATTTAATACCTCTTACTTTTTCTAACTCTAATGTGACGTCTAGGTGCAGCCCTGACATCTGCAGCTGAGATGGAGGCAGCCTATTGACTGCTATGCCCTGTTAAGTTCGATGACTTTAGTGGGCATCCTCTGGTGGCTGAAGGCTCCTGCTTGCTAGTGGTCTCCAGCTCAAGTGCAGGTGTAGCCTCCTAGCTTAGGCATCGACTTCAGGAAGCATAGTGGAGAACATGCCCCCATCTACATTAATGGAGACAAAGTGGAAAAGGTCGAGAGCTTTAAGTTTCTAGGTTTCCAGATCACCAACAACCTGTCTTGGTCCCTCCATGCTGATGCTATAGTTAAGAAAGTTCACCAACACCTCTACTTTCTCATGAGGCTAAGGAAATGTGGCATTTCTGCTATGACTTTCACCAATCTTTATGGATGCACCATAGAAAGCATTATTTCTGGTTATATCACAGCTTGGTATGGCTCCTGTTCTGTCCAAGTCTGCAAGAAACTGCAAAGGGTCATGAACGAAGTCCAGTCCATCACTCAAACCACCCTCCCATCCATTGAATCTGTCTACACTTCCTGCTGCCTCGGAAAAGCAGTTTAAAGTTTATTTATTAGTGTCACAAGTTAGGCTTACATTAACGCCGTAATGAAATTACTGTGAAAATCCCTTAGTCGCCACATTCCGGTGCCTGTTTGGGTACACTGAGGGAGAATTTAGCACGGCCAATGCACCTAACCAGCACATCTTTTGGACTGTGGGAGGAAACTGCAGCACCTGGAGGAAACCCATGCAGACATCGGGAGAATGTGTAGACTTTGCACAGGCAGTGACCCAAGCTGGGAACCCGGGTCCCTGGCACTGTGAGGCAGCAGTGCTAACCACTGTGCCACCAAGCAGCCAGCATAATCAAGGACCCCACACACCCCGGACATATCCTCTTCCATAAGAACATAAGAACATAAGAAATAGGAGCAGGAGTAGGCCATCTAGCCCCTCGAGCCTGCCCCGCCATTCAATAAGATCACGGCTGATCTGAAGTGAATCAGTTCCACTTACCCGCCTGCTCCCCATAACCCTTAATTCCCTTACCGACCAGAAATCCATCTATCCGTGACTTAAACATATTCAACGAGGTAGCCTCCACCACTTCAGTGGGCAGAGAATTCCAGAGATTCACCACCCTCTGAGAGAAGAAGTTCCTCCTCAACTCTGTCCTAAACTGACCTCCCTTTATTTTGAGGCTGTGTCCTCTAGTTCTGGTTTCCTTTCTAAGTGGAAAGAATCTCTCCACTTCTACCCTATCCAGCCCCTTCATTATCTTATATGTCTCTATAAGATCACCCCTCATCCTTCTAAACTCCAACGAGTACAAACCTAATCTGCTCAGTCTCTCCTCATAATCTACACCCCTTATCTCCGGTATCAACCTGGTGAACCTTCTCTGCACTCCCTCCAAGGCCAATATATCCTTTTGCAGGTAAGGGGACCAAAACTGCACCTTCTTCCGTCGGGAAAAAGATACAAAAGTCTGAGGTCACGTACCAGACGACTCAAGAACAGCTTCTTTCCTGCTGCCCTCAGATTTTGAATGGACCTACCTTGTATTAAGTTAATCTTTCTTTAGACACTTAGCTATGACTGTAAAACTACATTCTGCACTCTCTCCTTTCCTTCTCTATGTATGGTATGCTTTGTCTGTTTAGAACTCAAGAAACAATACTTTTCACTGTATACTAATACATGTGCCTAGCAGGCACTGCCCGATGGGCACTGTGAGCCTTGCCCCTGATCACCTGGGAGCTTCAAAGACCTCCAATCCCTTCAGCGTAACCATGGCACCTGGTCCCCATTACTGCAGAGCAATAGTGAATCTTGCGGCATGACACCTCGCCGGTGACGTGGGAAACATCCAGGAGGGGGGCATGTCATTCTCACCAGTAAAACAGGCCGGGAAGATAGCAATCTGATTTGTGCCCAGTGAGAATCGGAGTTTTGTCCTCTCATACTAGCTTCCTGACTTGTCATGCTGATTGACGGGCAGGATGAGCTGGTCAGATCGCACCCAGCATATTTAAATGAGATTTAATTGTGCTAATCTGGTTCCCTCCCTCGCTGGCCAGGAACCAGATTATGTCAGGGTGAAGGGGGAGGGAGAGTCCCACAGGAGGTTCTCCCCAGAGCTGAATGCTCCATAGCCCCACCTCCATGAATCTCTGGCCCCCACACAGCCCCAGCAAACTTTACTCATGACCCACAGGGCCAAAGAATACCACCCCCCCCCCCCCCCCCACGCCGCCACCTGCCGCCACCCCCCCCCCCCCCCCCCCCCCCAACACCCCCCACCAAAGTATTTAAACCAGGGGAATCAGTGCAAGTTCATGAATGGAGCAGGAAAAGGGAGTGCTTGAGGAGGTGGAGTAATGGCAGCTTCATCTCGGAGACATTTTGCATCTCTGTCAATCCCTAATATCAGCAGGGGTCAGTGAGGGCAGCAAGCTAGCCATCATCTGTCCAGAGGTTGGGTACAAAGTCAAGCTGAACCACTTTCTACATTATAATAAATTCTTGTTTAATCAGTTCCCTTCATGTTACTTACCGAGAAAATTGATTTTCTCAGTGGAGGGATGATTATAATTTTTTATTTAACCCTGTACATGCCACCACAGGAAGAAAGAAACTGATAATGTGATACAGTGTTATATTCGCCCTGAAGGGAAATGTCACTGCCAGTACATTAAGATCATCCTGAATTTGGAGGCTGATTTGGATTCACTTCCTGTTTGCAGTCATTGTCAGCCTGTAAAACTATAAAAATGGGTTGGTAAGATCTTAAATCTGGTGCTAAAAAGAAAATTGAAAATATGAAAATTGTCCTCCCAAAAAAAAAATCATCCCCCTTTCTTCTCCAGTCTTTCCTAGGTGAAGTGGGCAAAGCTAATTTTCTTGCCTCATTTATGCTAACTCCCTCCAAAACTAGACACAAATTACTATCACCACCGTATAAATGGCAGTCTGAGCTGCACAGCCATATCCCAGGGGTGGATCCTGCATTGAGAAGGGCAATTTGTTTGTTGGAGATGGATGTTTGTCTTACTTTGATCTCAGCAGTTTGGTACATTGGACATTCTGTCAAG